>NW_025194623.1:0-4165 GCF_004010195.1 Chiloscyllium plagiosum | reverse complement strand
TCTCCCTCCCTCTCTCCCTCTCCCTGTTTCCCTCCCTCTCTCCCCCTCTCCCTCCCTGTCTCCCCCCCTCAGAGGGATAAAGAGAGAGAAAATGGGTCAGATTGTTCACGAGAACTTTGCATCAGTGTAGACGGAGGAGAGGGATGCTGAGGTTCGGGGTAGGTGTGCGATTACTCTCGGTCATTGAGGAGGGAGGACGTGTTGGGTACTCTAAAAATCATTAAGGTGGACAACCCCCCATGTCAGGATGGGATCTATCCCGGTTACTGAGGGAAGTGAGAGAGGAGATAGCTGGGACTTTAACAGATAATCTTTGCAGCATCCTCAACATGGGGGAGGTCCCAGAGGGCTGGAGAGTTGTTCATGTTGTCCCCTTGTTTAAGAAGGGTAGCAGGGATAATCCAGGTAATTACAGACTGGTGAACCTGGCGTCAGTGGGAGGGAAGCTGCTGGAGAAGATACTGAGGGATAGGATCTGTTTCCATGTGGGAGAAAATGGGCTGATCAGTGATAGGCACCATGGTTATGTGCAGGGAAGGACAGGGCTTACCAACTTCATAGAATTCTTTGAGGAAGTGTCAAAGTTGACTGATGAGGGAAGGGCTGTAGATGTCACATACATGGACTTCAGTAAGGTGTTTGGTAAGGTTCCCCACGGTAGGCTGATGGAGACACTGAAGCTGCCCAGTATCCAGGGTGTTCTAGCGAGATGGATAGAGAACAGGCCGGGCAACATGAGACAGAGAGTAATAGGGGAAGGGAGTTTCTCAAAATGGAGAGCTGTGCCCAGCGGTGTCCCACAGGGATCCGTGCTGGGATCACTGCTGTTTGTGATATATATCAATGATCTGGAGGAAGGTATAGGTGATCTGATTAGCAGGTTGGCAGGTGACAGTAGTAAGACTGATGGAGGAGCAGATAGTGAAGGGGACTGTCAGAGAATACAGCCGAATATATAGATTGGAGAGTTGGGGGAGAAATGGCAGATGGAGTTCAATCTGGGCAAATGGGAGCTAATGCATTTTGGAAGATCCAAGTCTAGAGCGAACTGTACAGTAAATGGAAAAGACCCAGGGAAAATTGATGTACAGAGAGACCTGGGGGTTCAGTTGAATTGTACCCCAAAGGTGGCAACGTTGGTCGATAGAGTGGTTCAGAAGGCATACAGCACACTTTCCTTCATCGGACGGGGTATTGAGTACAGGAGTTGGCAGGTCATGGTACAGCTGCATCAGACTTTGGCTCAGCCACATTTAGAATACCACGTCCAGTCCTGGTCCCCACATTACCAACAGGATGTGGATGTGGAGAGGGTGCACAGGCGGTTCACCAGGATGTTGCCTAGTATGGAGGGCGCGAGCTATGAAGAGAGGTTGAGTAGATCAGGATTATTTTCATTAGAAAGATGCAGGTTGAGGGAGGACCTGATTGAGATCTACAAAACCATGAGGTGTATAGACAGGGTGGTTAAGAAGTCTTTTCCCAGAGTGGGTGATTCAGTTACTAGGGGTCACGAGTTCAAGGTGAGAGGGGAAAAGTTTAAGGGAGTTATGCGTGGAAAGTATTTTTCTGCAGATGGTGGTGGGTGCCTGGAATGTGTTGCTGGTGGCACTGGGCACGATAGTGTCATTGAAGGTGTATTCAGACAGATACATGAATGGGCAGGGAGCAGAGGGATCCAGATCCTTGGGAATAGGTGACAGGTTTAGATAGAGGAGGCATGGAGGGCTGAAGGGCCTCTTCCGGAGCTGTAATTTCCTCTGTTTTGTTCCCTCTCTCTCCCTCCCTTTCTCCCTCCCTCTCTCCCCCCCCTCCCCCTCAGCTGGGGGAGTTGGGAAAGGCTGCTGCAGCGGCTCAGACATTTTTTGAGGCGAATCCGGATCATGAGGAGATGAGGGAGAACCTCGCGACGTATCGCAAGATGGAGGGAGTGAAACCGGAGTATTTCCAGGACCGGGAGGCTCAGCCACACTGGGTAAGGGGGGGGGGGGGGTGGGAGGAGAGGGTGGAGGTGAACGGGGCGAGTAAGTGAAGGAGGCATTCATCTAATCATTCTCTCTCCCTCCCTCTCTCTCCCTCCTGGTTGCTCTCTCTCCCTCAGGTGGCGTATGTGAAGGGTATGAGGTTGTTTGAGGAGGAGAGGTTTGACGATGCCATCGTTGAGCTGGAGAAGGTGCCCGGGGAGTTTCTCTCTGCCCTTGAGGAGTGCAAGGCCGAGTGCGAGGGGCCCTATCACTCCGAGGAGTACAGCTACCTTAAATACCAGAGTCACCTCTACGAGGCTATCGCCGGTGGGTTCGACTGGGAGAGGCATCAATCTGTCCAGAGGCTAGAGAGGGAGAGAGTGAGAGGGAGGGAGCGAGGGAGGGAGGGAGGGAGGGAGAGGGAGGGAGGGAGAGGGAGGAAAATTCCAGTTAAAAGAAGTAATATTTGGAAATGTATATTCTGGGTGTACTAGGGTTCTATTTTGAGGTACATATGCTAGGCTTGTCTGATCAGTATGTCTCATTTGCCAGTTTTACTGATTTTTCTTTCTGGTAAGTTATTTTTTATAATTCTATTTTTTAAAATCTTACATTATTAAAGAAAGTGTATAAAATAGAAGAAGCTTTGCACTGGAGTGCAGATCCATTTTGAACTTTGAAGAGTACAAAACTGTAGAGGAAACAAAATATTGAACATGGATTGGCGCTCCAGTAACAGTCTGTCAGAATTTATTTTATTTAAAATGAGCATTTAAACCAATAGCAAACAGATTTGCTGCAGCCTGGCTCTACAAATTTTCACCGACTCCCAGACTAAAGCAAGCACAGCGTCACAGAGGTGATTAGCACAAATAATTCAAGGTGCCATCTTGAATGCATTTGGGACCAATTAAGTGCTGTTTCCTTCAAAGGTTTTGATAATTAATACAACTGAAATTTAATTTTAGAAGAACGAAGAGTGGAGACAGTATTGTGAATACTAGTGCTTTCACCATAAAGTCTTCACCACATTGTTAAACAGAGTCATTAACTGCAAATTACAGTATGGTAATTTTAATTACAATTCGTACACACATGATCAAACAGAACAAGAATGTAAGCAGCATTCCAACTAAGCAACAAAACTGAAATTAATTTTGTGTAACCTGTGTGACATATTTAGTGTCTGCTATCTCTCCAAGCATATTCAAACAGGGAAATATCCAATTAATGCTGTTCATCATCCAGCAAAATTAATTCAATTTTATCTACTGCAGTCTTGAAGGTCAGCAATTTGTCTGATAGAGTAGGGCAGAGACATCAGTCAGAATGCAACAATCACCTTGAGAGAGAGAGAGAGGGACAGAGAGAGGGAGAGAGGGATTGAGAGAGGGAGAGAGAGAGAGGGAGTGGGAGAGAGAGCGAGAGGGAGAGAGGGAGGGGAGTGAGAGAGGGAGGGAGAGAGGGTGCTGAGGGAGGGAGGGGGCAGACAGAGGGGACACTGCCGACAGTGCGAGTCGGGATCTTATTGAACTGTTGGTGATAGGGAAGCTGACAGCTGCTGGGACAGTGTCTGTCAGGGAGTGGAGGGGACAGGAGATCCCCTCTGGGGTGAACAGTCCCTCCCCACAGAGACTCATCCTCCCCTCCGGACTCTCTCTCTCCCACAGTGCAATCAGGACACGGGGAATTGGAAGGCTGCCATTCCTTTTTGCAGGGTTTGGGCAGACCCTTGGAATATTACTCACCTGGTTCAGATTTCGCCCACCCTGCCCTGTCAGACCGAGGGAAACCATCCACAGCCTCAATCATCCACAGCCTCAATCATTCCACGTCAGAGCTGAACCTCTCCAGACCGGGGAATATCCCGGTAAATCCCTCCAGACGGGGAAATCACCCGGTAAATCCCTCCAGACTGGGGACTATCCCGGTAAATCTCTCCAGACTGGGGAATCTCCTGGTAAATCCCTCCAGACTGAGGAATATCCCGGTAAATCCCTCCAGACCGGGAAATCACGCGGTAAATCCCTCCAGACTGGGGAGTATCCCGGTAAATCTCTCCAGACCGGGTAATATCCCGGTAAATCTCATCAGACTGGGGAATCTCCTGGTAAATCCCTCCAGACTGGGGAATATCCCGGTAAATCCCTCCAGACCGGGAAATCACGCGGTAAATCCCTCCAGACTGGGGAGTATCCCGG
>NW_025194622.1:1462-4165 GCF_004010195.1 Chiloscyllium plagiosum | reverse complement strand
TCCACAATCCCAACACATTCCCCTTCACTCCCACTCGCCACAATCCCAACCATCCAGATCTGTGTCCCTTGTAGATCCGTGTCCCTGGGAGATCCGTGTCCCTGAGAGATCCGTGTCCCTTGTAGATCCGTGTCCCTGAGAGATCCGTGTCCCTGAGAGATCCGTGTCCCTGGGAGATCCGTGTCCCTGGGAGATCCGTGTCCCTTGTAGATCCGTGTCCCTGGGAGATCCGTGTCCCTGGGAGATCCGTGTCATTGGGAGATCCGTGTCATTGGGAGATCCGTGTCCCTGGAAGATCCGTGTCCCTGGGTGATCCGTGTCCCTGGGACATCCGTGTCCCTGTTAGATCCGTGTCCCTGGGAGATCCGTGTCCCTGGGAGATCCGTGTCATTGGGAGATCCGTGTAACTGGAAGATCCGTGTCACTGGAATATCCCTGTCACTGGGAGTTCCGTGTCCCTGGGTGATCCATGTCACTGGGAGATCCATGTCCCTGGGAGATCCGTGTAATTCTGAGATCCGTGTCCCTGGGAAATCCGTGTCCCTGGGAGATCCGTGTCATTGGGAGATCCGTGTCATTGGGAGATCCGTGTCCCTGGGAGATCCGTGTTACTGGGTGGTCCGTGTCCCTGGGAGGTCTGTGTCCCTGGGAGGTCCGTGTCCCTGGGAGGTCCGTGTCCCTGGGAGATCCGTGTCATTGGGAGATCCGTGTCATTGTTAGATCCGTGTCGCTGAGAGATCCGTGTCCCTGAGAGATCCGTGTCCCTGGGTGATCCGTGTCACTGGGAGATCCATGTCACTGGGAGATCCGTGTCATTGGGAGATCCGTGTCCCTGGAAGATCCGTGTCCCTGGGAGGTCCGTGTCCCTGGGAGATTTGTGTCACTGGGAGATCCGTGTCCCTGAGAGATCCGTGTCCCTGAGAGATCCGTGTCCCTGGGAGGTCCGTGTCCCTGGGAGGTCCTTGTCCCTGGGAGATCCGTGCCATTGGGAGATCCGTGTCACTGTTAGATCCGTGTCACTGTTAGATCCATGTCCCTGAGAGATCCGTGTCCCTGGGAGATCCGTGTCACTGGGAGATCCGTGTCACTGGGAGATCCGTGTACCTGAGAGGTCCGTGTCCTTGGGAGGTCCGTGTCCCTGGGAGATCCGTGTCATTGGAAGATCTGTGTCCCTGGGAGATCCGTGTCACTGGGAGATCCGTGTCACTGGGAATCCGTGTCATTGGGAGATCCGTGTCCCTGGAGATCCGTGTCACTGGGAGATCCGTGTCACTGGGAATCCGTGTCATTGGGAGATCTGTGTCCCTGGGTGTTCCGTGTCACTGAGAGATCCATGTCATTGGGAGATCCGTGTCCCTGGGAGATCCGTGTCACTGGGAATCCGTGTCACTGTTAGATCCGTGTCACTGTTAGATCCGTGTCCCTGAGAGTTCCGTGTCCCTGGGAGATCCGTGTCACTGGGAGATCCGTGTCACTGGGAGATCCGTGTCCCTGGGAGGTCCGTGTCCCTGGGAGGTCCGTGTCATTGGAAGGTCCGTGTCCCTGGGAGATCCGTGTCACTGGGAGGTCCGTGTCCCTGGCCCTGGGAGATCCGTGTCCCTGTGAGATCCGTGTCCCTGGGAGATCCGTGTCCCTGTGAGATCCGTGTCCCTGGGAGATCCGTGTCCCTGTTAGATCCGTGTCCCTGGGAGATCCGTGTCCCTGTGAGATCCGTGTCCCTGGGAGATCCGTGTCCCTGTTAGATCCGTGTCCCTGGGAGATCCGTGTCCCTGTTAGATCCGTGTCCCTGGGAGATCCGTGTCCCTGTTAGATCCGTGTCCCTGGGAGATCCGTGTCCCTGTTAGATCCGTGTCCCTGGGAGATCCGTGTCCCTGTTAGATCCGTGTCCCTGGGAGATCCGTGTCCCTGTTAGATCCGTGTCCCTGGGAGATCCGTGTCCCTGTTAGATCCGTGTCCCTGGGAGATCCGTGTCCCTGTTAGATCCGTGTCCCTGGGAGATCCGTGTCCCTGTTAGATCCGTGTCCCTGGGAGATCCGTGTCCCTGTTAGATCCGTGTCCCTGGGAGATCCGTGTCCCTGTTAGATCCGTGTCCCTGGGAGATCCGTGTCCCTGTTAGATCCGTGTCCCTGGGAGATCCGTGTCCCTGTTAGATCCGTGTCCCTGGGAGATCCGTGTCCCTGTTAGATCCGTGTCCCTGGGAGATCCGTGTCCCTGGGAGATCCGTGTCCCTGGGAGATCCGTGTCACTGGGAGATCCGTGTCCCTGGGAGATCCGTGTCCCTGGGAGATCCGTGTCATTGGGAGATCCGTGTTCCTGGGAGATCCGTGTCACTGGGAGATCCGTGCCCCTGTTAGATCCGTGTCCCTGAGAGATCCGTGTCCCTGAGAGATCCGTGTCCCTGGGAGATCCGTGTCATTGGGAGATCTGTGTCCCTGGGAGATCCGTGTCACTGGGGGATCTGTGTCCCTGGGACATCCGTGTCCCTGGGAGTTCCGTGTCCCTGGGAGATCCGTGTCCCTTGTAGATCCGTGTCCCTGAGAGATCCGTGTCCCTGAGAGATCCGTGTCCCTGGGAGATCCGTGTCCCTGGGAGATCCGTGTCACTGGGAGATCCGTGTCACTGGGAAATCCGTGTCACTGGGAAATCCGTGTCCCTGGGAGATCCATGTCATTGGAAGATCCGTGTCCCTGGGAGGTCCGTGTC
>NW_025194622.1:0-1426 GCF_004010195.1 Chiloscyllium plagiosum | reverse complement strand
CCGTGTCATTGGGAGATCCGTGTCATTGGGAGATCCGTGTCCCTGGGAGATCCGTGTCATTGGGAGATCCGTGTCATTGGGAGATCCGTGTCTCTGGGAGATCCGTGTCTCTGGGAGATCAGTGTCCCTGGGAGATCCGTGTCCCTGGGCGATCCGTGTCCCTGGGCGATCCGTGTCACTGAGAGGTCCGTGTCCCTGGGAGGTCCGTGTCATTGGAAGATCCGTGTCCCTGGGAGATCCGTGTCCCTGGGAGATCCGTGTCACTGGGAGATCCGTGTCCCTGAGAGATCCGTGTCCCTGAGAGATCCGTGTCCCTGAGAGATCCGTGTCCCTGAGAGATCCGTGTCCGTGGGAGATCCATGTCCCTGGGAGATCCGTGTCATTGGGAGATCCGTGCCCCTGGGAGATCCGTGTCCCTGGGAGATCCGTGTCACTGGGAGATCCATGTCACTGGGAGATCCGTGTCCATGAGGGATCTGTCCATGAGAGATCCGTGTCACTGGGAGATCCGTGTCACTGGGAGATCCGTGTCACTGGGAGATCCGTGTCCCTGGGTGTTCCGTGTCACTGGGAGATCCGTGTCACTGGGAGATCCGTGTCCATGAGGGATCTGTCCATGAGAGATCCGTGTCACTGGGAGATCCGTGTCCTTGGGTGATCCGTATCATTGGGAGATCCGTGTCATTGGGAGATCCGTGTAACTGGAAGATCCGTGTCCCTGGGTGATCCGTATCCCTGGGTGATCCGTGTCATTGGGAGATCCCTGTCATTGGGAGATCCGTGTCATTGGGAGATCCGTGTCACTGGAAGATCCGTGTCACTGGAAGATCCGTGTCACTGGGAGGTCCGTGTCACTGGGAGATCCGTGTCACTGGGAGATCCGTGTCCCCGTTAGATCCGTGTCCCTGGGAGATCTATGTCACTGGGAGATCCGTGTCACTGGGAGATCCGTGTCCCCGTTAGATCCGTGTCATTGGGAGATCCGTGTCCCTGGGTGATCCGTGTCCCTAAGAGATCCGTGTCCCTGGGTGATCCGTGTCACTGGGAGATCCGTGTCACTGGGAGATCCGTGTCATTGGGAGATCCATGTCCCTGGAAGATCCGTGTGCCTGGAAGGTCCGTGTCCCTGGGAGATTTGTGTCACTGGGAGATCCGTGTCCCTGTTAAATCCGTGTCCCTGGGAGGTCCGTGTCCCTGGGAGGTCCTTGTCCCTGGGAGATCCGTGCCATTCGAAGATCCGTGTCCCTGGGAGATCCGTGTCACTGGGAGATCCGTGTCACTGTTAGATCCGTGTCACTGTTAGATCCGTGTCCCTGAGAGATGCGTGTCCCTGAGAGATGTGTGTTCCTGAGAGATGCGTGTCCCTGGGAGATCCGTGTCACTGGGAGATCCGTGTACCTGAGAGGTCTGTGTCCCTGGGAGGTCC
>NW_025194621.1:0-4165 GCF_004010195.1 Chiloscyllium plagiosum | reverse complement strand
GAGTGTCTCATCTTTCTCCTGTCCAACTTCAAAGGCTTTAGTCAAATTCTGTGACTTCGGAACTGCCTCTCTTATTCCTTTTAGAATCAGGTCTTTCAATTCCCTCATTTCTTCTCTATGCTCCAGGTTTTGATTTTCCCACCGGGGGTCTCTGAGGGGAAACCTCACCTCTCCCTGTCCAGCATCCCCATTTCCAATCGAGTGTTCCCTGTCCCATATTTTAATGGCTGCTCCTCATATAAGTCCCCTTTCTTCCACAGTAAATGGTATATTCAAAATAGACAATAACTCTGCCCAGGTATACGAACTGGGCTCCAAACATTGATCAATATGTTCAGACAACCCCCCGGATCCTCAACCAGGACTTTCATTTCCTTTTTAAATGTTCTGACCTCCCCACTGGTGAGGGGGGCACTTACAAACCCAATCTTTTTGTCCCCTATTGGTACCACCTGAAGGGGATAAGTCGTTACGTTCTTCCCTTTTTTATGTTTTCCCCCTTAGGCTTTGATTTAGATCCTCTGGAGGCGTCCTGTGTATCTACTGTAGCTTTCCTTTCTTTTGCTGAGGATTGAGGGTCAGGAACAACAACATCCCCATCCACCGCCCCCTCATCCTTCTCTTGTGAATCATCTGTTCCTTGTCCCTGTCTGTCTCTCCTCCTCCCCCATGTTAACCTAACTTGATTTTATGGTACGGGAGGGGGGAGGGCAAACAGCCAAGAGAATCCCAGGGACTGGGTGTGGCATAGTGGGAATTCCTTATCTTTACTACCATCATTCCCAAACTGCCCTTCCAACAGGACGCATAGTCCGCCTCCTCTTGACTAAAAGGTTGTTTTCCATTCACATACAAATCTAAATACTGACAGACCCAATCCTCGTCCGAACCATACTTTAGCCAGAAGACAGCCGGACGAAGGATTGGGTCTTTAGTCCATACTAGACAACAATACTTCATTATTTTCTTTTTATCTTTTGCCCTTGTACAAGTATTGCTTGTCGATTCCCGCAACATCCTCCCCAACGGACTTCCAGGAGGAATGTTACCAGGGACTTTTTCTTCTTCCTTTACTCCCTGTCAGCTACTTTGCCTACCCCCCCCGCCATTTCGCGGGACCCTCGCCCGTCCCTCTGCAATTAAATGCCCCTTTTTCCGGCCACCAAGACAATACTTAAAAGTCAGGTTTCTTACCTTGGTCTGTGCACAGAGTTGCCGTATTTTCTATCGACCTCCTGTCACTGTCTGATTCAGATGTCTCTCTTGTGGGATGCGTACCAGTCGCCCAAGGGAGCGGACCAACCGGGACACGAGGCCGCTCCTCAAGTGGGAACGAGACCCAGTGTCCAAGGCCAGCCACTCCCCCCGGCGATGGAAGAATATCCCGGACAGCCCCCAATTGTGAGAAACAAATCTCACACACTTCAATAATTTCAGTCCGAGACAAAATCTGAATCAATAGTCTCCTTTATTTTACACTTGCAAGAGGGTGTGATGTCCATTGTCTATAAGGCAGGGGACATACACACCCCAAATTCAATTAATACACAATATTTATATAATTTGGTTTCTTTTGTTTTACATTGCTCCTCCCCTGTTACATCTTCCACTTCCCCAAGACCAGCACCCATTACTCCTGTTTATCTCTTGCCCTATCCGACCTTTTCTGTGACAAAATGCTTATTCTGGCCTCACAAGGCCGTTTGAACTCATCCCGCTGTAAGTCATTGTTAGGCATATTCTTTCTTCATCATTATCTACTCCCTCCATCTGTACCTTCCCCTGATCCTTATGACCCTTTTAATTGGGGTTTGTTCCTGTGTTTCTGTAAATGTGGGAAACAGATGTTTATACCTATTGTTTGTACGGGCGTATCGAGCTTAACTTGCTCCCCTCACAGCAACTTATCTATTCGCCTGTAATATCTATCATTGTTTTGCAGTCACGTTTCATTCTGGCATACAATTTTAGCCAACAGAAAAATTACAGAAGTAACACTATTTTTCCCACATCCCACAGGTTGAACATAGGTCCCTGGCGCTGTGAGGTAGTAGTGCCAACCACTGAGCCACCATGCCACCCCATCTGAGTTTGTATGTTCTCCCAATGTCTGCGTGGGTTTCCTCTGGGTGCTCCGGTTTCCTCCCACAACCCAAATATATGCAGGTCAGGTAAAATAGCCATGCTCAATTGGATGTGTAAGTAAGTTGTATTAGTCAGGGGTAAATGTAGAGTAATAGGGTAGGGGAATGGGTTTGGGTGGAATAATCTTCAGGGGGCCAGTAGACTTGTTGGGCCGAAGGGCCTATTTCCACAGAGGAGGGACTCTATGATTCTATGACCGCTGAGGCACACCACAAGTCACAGGCCTCCAGTCTGACTGTTACCCTCTGTTTCCTACCATCAAGCCAATGTGTACTCAGTTTGCTAACGGACCCTGGATTTCATGCGATCTAACCTCCCAGAGCAAGGTACCATGTGGAACCTTATTAAAGGCCTTACTGAAATCTGTAGGTTCTACATGTACTGGCCTGCCCTCGTCAAACTTCCTGATCACTTCATCAAAGAACGTTGACAAATTTGTGAGTCATGGTCTACCACACACAAGGCTATGTTGACTACTCCAATTCAAATGCTATATTTACAAATGCATCGCATCTTCTCAAGTAACCTATTTACCACGGATGTTAGTCTTACTGATTTGTAGTTCCCAGGTTTTCCTTTGCAGCCTTTCTCGAATGAGGGCACAACATTTAGGGAGGAATTAAGGGAGAATGCAGGTAAGTGGAGATGAAATGCCCATCAGCCATGATTAAATGGCAGAGAGGACTCGATGGGCCGAATGGCCTTACTTCCACTCTTATGTATCATGGTGTTTTGGTCTAACATTTGCTGCCCTCCAAAATCTGGGACCTCACCCGTGGCTAACGGTGATGCAACAAAATCAACCAGGGACCCCACAATTTCTTCTCTCGCCTCTTGCAATGCTGTTGGATATATTTGGTCAGGACCAGGAGATTTATCCACATTTATACATTCTAAAACATTCAACATTTCCTCTCCTGTGATATGGACTAACCACAAGAGATGATCACTAACTTCCCTAAGTTCCCAAGCCTTCATGTCCTTCTCCATGGTCAACACAGAAGAGAAATAACTCCAGCGATACTGCACATACATGTCCATGAAGAGTCCGATTCTCTCTCTAGTTATTCTTTTTCCTTTAATATACTTCAAGAATCTCTTTGAATTCAACCAATCTTCTCAGCCAAGGTCATCTGCCCTTCTGATTTCCTTCTTCAGTAAACACTTGTATCCCCTATGTATCCCCAGGGATTCCCTTGACCCCAGCTGTCTGTACCTGAGCCATGGCTGCCTTTTTTTTTCTGGTTAAAGCCTCAATGTCTCTTGTCATCCAGGGGTCCTTATTCCTGCCAGACTTGCTCTTCACCCTCACCGGAACGTACAGATCTTGAACTGTAACTATCCCACATTTAAAGTACTTCCACTTGCCAGAGGTCCCTTTGACTGCAAACAAACTTCTCAAACCAACCCCTGCAAGCTGCTGTCTAATTCCGTTAAAGTGTGCTTTTCCACAATGTAGAACTAGCACCTGTGGAACATTTTGTCTTACTCCACAATGATTACAATATTAATAGAACTATGGCCACTGGTCCCAAGTGCTCCCCCACTGTCACCTCAATCCGAACATTCTGGTTGGGTTGTTTACCTTGTTTTTATAAACAACTGGACAACACCATCAGCATCTCAATGTTCACTTGTGGGACTTTATCTCTTCCATGTGAAGGAATGGGAGCCAGAAATCTCCATTTAATCTGGCTCCCATCAAAATTCCCAGGAACAGTACTGCCCTGTTTATCAGTGTTCCCAGCTAACGACAGCAAGGCACAGAAAGGATTCAAAGTGAAACGGTGCTTATGTAAATATCCCAGATTAGTTTGAGAAAGGACTTAGATCGAGAGGAAAGCTTCCTCACAGTGCCTCCATCTAACCCTCTGGAGATTGACAGCGCATAGTGTTCTCTCAATGTTGTCACAGACAAATACACAAAGGAGAGGCTTAAATATTAATACTTCAATCTCACTGACCAGATCTGGGAGAGATGGGTCAGGGAGGGGGAGATTACTTTGTTAGTTGGGGATCA
>NW_025194620.1:0-4165 GCF_004010195.1 Chiloscyllium plagiosum | reverse complement strand
TTCAAACCCGGTGCCTTCACATCAAAGCACTCCAAGCTGATTCTTAAGTATTATCAAATCTCAGCACACTCTGCAGATTTTTGCGTGAGTGTTGCACACAAAGACACAAGTAGTTACCTATGCACATATGAAAATGTACAAATCAACCCTTTGAAACTGTTTTCTCAGTCCATTTTGATTCATGCCGTAATTCGTTTTGCAGCTTTAGTGTAAGTGAAAGTTTTGTCAGGTAAATCGAAAGATGCTTAATGGAGAAATGTATCGTTTGGAACTGGAGTCAGTTATGTTCCAGAGTCGATGACGTGGTGAGATTTCCTCTTTTAAAAGACTTACTTCGCCATTTGGTATTTTATATGTATTTATCATTCCTTGTCATCATTATATTTTTATTTTAAGGTTACTTGCATGCTTTAATAAAATTTCAGTTTGAGTAATTAATGCCAGGCAAATTAATTGCTTCGATTGATCTGTAATTCGATGGGATATTTCTTTATGTTAACTGGATAGTGTTGCTGGAGTCGGATGTCATTGAATCCCCTTATTATGGAAGCATGCAATTCAGCCCATCGAGTCTATGCCATCGAGTTCAAAATGCATTCGACCCAGACCAACATTATCACTGCAATTCTCAAGTCGACCGCATCTAGCCTACACATCCTTGGACAATTGACAATGGATAATTCACGTAACCTGCAAGTTTTTGGATTGTGGGTGGAAACCAGAGAACCTGAACGAAACCCGAAGATGCATGGAGGTAGTGCACACTCCACAAAGGCAGTCACCCAAGGCTAGAAACGAAGTCGTGTCCCTGATACTGTGAGGTATCAGTGCTGAACACTGAGCCAACGTACCGCCTCAATATATCTGGATTAATTACATTTACCCTTTTAACTTATCCTTGAAAAATATCTGACAGTCTGTCTTGATATGTCTCACTGATTTGTTTTCATATTTTCTTTTCCTTTATTTGAAACTTGGGCAGCTTTTCATTCCCTTGAAATTGATTTGAACCCAATAAATATTTTCTGCAATTCTTGCAAATCACTTCCTTTGGCATAACACAACCTTAAAAATAATTTAGTAGACGTCATTGATACACATTTTCGATTGAGTTTTATTTCCTTCAAGGTATGTATGTCTAATGCAGACTGTATTGAATTGCTTTTAAATATTAACCATTTAAGTACACCGTCAAAATTATTAATACAATATTTTATAAATTCTAATTTGGAAATTATACCTGTTTGACTAAAGATTGGGATACAGACTCCCTTCTGCTGCTTGCTCAGGCAACTCATACCAAACAAGTAAAACACTCTCAGTGAAATGTTTCCCCCAGGTCGCTGATAAATCTTTCTAGTTTCACCATGAAATTGTGTCCTCAGGTTTTGCCCTCTCTGAAGCTTGGGAGAAGACTTCAGCTATTGTGATGGTAGTATGGCTTTAAGTGATGTTTTTTGTTCTTTTTATTGCAATGAAGAAAGATTGAGACAGACTAGTTGAGTAGCTTTCTCTGCACTCAATAAAATAAGCAGCTTGTAAGATATATATATAAAAAAAAACATGTTTGCAACAATAAGCAGTCTGAATATTTGGGGTCAATTTCCCACGGAATATGGACTTTTTTTTCCAAGTTATAAACATCAGTAGCATTTTTTGGGTTCTTTATTTTGAATCTGGAACTTCATATCCTTCTCCCTGTTTAAACTAAAAGCTTGTATTCTCTTCCTGCCACTAAAACTGGCATGAGACACAATCGGCTTTGCTGAATTTGCCTTTGCCAAGGTGTGCTAATGGGATGTTACTATATTCCAACTGTTAATAAAGAGTTGCTAATGTGTTATTTTGTAGAGCATTTGGTAGAGTGACAATTAAGCCAGTTTTTTTTTATTTTTACATTTTCTGCATTTTACTTACAGCGCGTGAATAAAGTGTTTTATTTCAACGTTCGTAGATTGATGAATCGAATTTCATCCACAACAAAAACGTCGATTCTCCTGTTCCCTGGATGCTGCCTGACCTGCTGCGCTTTTCCAGCAACACATTTTCGGCAAAAATGAAACTCATGAAAGGGAAAGAGAATAAAAAAAACGCTCAGTGTTTTCAATGCATAAAGTAGGCCATGTCAAATCACAGTGCTGATGGGTTAGAAAACGCACTCGGAAGAATAATGTAGGAATACCGGTAAAACCTGTGAATTTGGTTGAATTGGTCAAGGAAATCACAGTGGAGGCTGAAAACTGCACCAAAATGTAATACTGTTTTGGAGCAACAAGTGTCAGAACGTTTTGAACAAATTACTTGTGAAGGTAAGGTTTGCTCGCATAGGCCAGGAGTAGCAGGTAACTATGTTACAGTATGAAGAGATACTGAATCATGTCCATGTTGGATGTTGACAGGTGACGAGAGATGCAAATCAGATAGACTATTGCCAGAAAAAGTGTTGGTACGTGGAATTAATAATGAGACAGCAAATGGTCAATCATGCACAATGAGATTAGAGTTTTCAGTGAAAATTCGAATAGTTGTTTGCAGCAATACTGAAATAACTCTCGGCTCCAGGAATATAATTTATCCTTGCTAACGGTAAAGAAGGATCACAGGTAGGAGTGCTAATTACTGTGGTGGAAAAGCCAGTAGAAAGTCAGGCGATTGAGGTATTATAAGGAGAGTTTGGGGATTTTTCCTGATAATAAATTCATAAAGCCAGCATTTGAAACACAAGGAGGAATCAATTAATAAATATCAGGAAATTGCAATGGAATTATCACATGCCACGTTTGATCCAATGGTTAGGACAAAAGAAGAACAGGAAGCAGACAAGAAATGGAAAGCTCGCATTTTTGCTCGCAGAGATAAAGTTTTACTGTTGCTTCCAGTCATATGTGAACATTTAGAAGGAAAGTTTAGTGGTCCTTATTAACTCGAAAGGAAATTGAGTGGAGTGAGCGATTTGTTAACGAATCCAGGCAGAAAGTAATCTCAGAGTGTGTCATGTGAATGTCCTCAACAGTTATTTTGACCGGGAAGGAAAGCAAAATGAGAATGTGTTACTGGTTGCAAGACACAGTTATGAGTCAAGTTCAGAGAATTTGGAATTAAGCAATCTTCAAATTGAATCCAACAATGAGCAATCTGGCAACAATTGGAATAAATCATTGAGTTGCTTTCCAGAGGGAAACCGAAGTGGTGTGGAACAGTCATTGCTATCGCATGTGGAAAAATGTGGGAATATGCTGGGAAGTGCTTACCAAATTATGCATGATATAGATAGAGGAAATACTGTTCCAATTTAGCTAATTTGTATGGACAATACACACTGATGTTGGCACAGATTGAGAAAAACGTGAATGCACGCTCCAAGACAACATAATCGAAGTGAGATGCATTGATTGGAGCTCACTCTTGGCACTGGTGCCAATACCAGACGGTCCCCATACATCATGTGTGTATTGAATGCAAAGTCAATACAGTTACAAAGGCTGATTCATATCCGATTCCACGTTTGGAATACTATATTGAAAAGTTGGGACAGCCAACTTATGTTTGCAAGAGGATGCAGTTAGGTAGCTTGATCTGAAAGAGCGAAGACAGTTGCGGCTTTGGTAACACAGAATGGACTGCATCAATTTGGGATGAAGAGTGTACCAGGCATATTTCAAAGACTAACCAATAAAGTATGTTTTTGGAGTAACCAATTGTATGGTATATATCAGGGAACTGGCAGGTTTCAGTCACAAACGGAAATATAATTTGCAGCATTTTTTCAGAGGTATTCACTTGAATTTGGGAGTTAGACTTTGAAATAAACCAGATGCAGGTGAATTTGCCAGTGCCCAAGATATGTTCCTGGGCCGTGTTACCAAAATGATCATTTGACAAAAGCAATTAGAGAGGTTGCAATTCCAATCACGAAGACAAAAGTTATTTCCTGGGATTGAGTGCGTTTGCCAGAAATTCGTTGGGAACTTTAGCAGTGTGGCTGCTGCCCTCTTTGAATTGCCAAAGAAATATGAGACGATTCGGTGGATAGTAGACTGTCTGAAAGCTGTATTAATCACTGCCCACGTGTGAGCCAAAACTAATTACGCAAAAGCATTCAAGTTGGTTATCACTCCAAGTCATGTGGTTTTCGGTGCAGTACTCTACAATAAGACGACGGCAA
>NW_025194619.1:0-4164 GCF_004010195.1 Chiloscyllium plagiosum | reverse complement strand
TCCCAGTCAATGACTGAGGTTCAATTCCTGTCATTGACTGCGGTTTATTCCCTGTCACTGACTGAATCTCAATCCCAGTCACTGACAGACGTTCAATCCCTGTAACTGACTGAAATTCAAACCCTGTCATTGACTGAGGCTCAATCCCTGTCACAGACTGAGATTCAATCCTTGTTACTTCTGAGGCTCAATCCCTGTCACTGACTGAGGGTCAATACCTGTCACTGACCGAGATTCAATCCCTGTCACTGATTGAGATGCAATCCCTATCACTGACTGAATCTCAATCAATGTCACTGAATGATGGTCAACCCCTGTCACTGACTGAAGCTCAAATCCTGTCACTGACTGAGGTTCAATCCCTGTCACTGACTGAGATTCAATGCCTGTCACTGACTGAGATTCAATCCCTGTCACTGACTGAGGTTCAATCCTGTCACTGACTGAGGCTCAAACCCTGTCACTATGTGAGGGTTAAAACCCTGTCACTGACTAAGATTCAATCCCTGTCGCTAACTGAGATTAAAATCCTGTCACTGACAGAGGTTCAATCCCTGTCACTGACTGAGGGTCAATCCCTGTCATTGACTGAGTTTTAATTCCTGTCACTGATTGAGATTCTATTCCAGTCAATGGCTGAGGGTCAATCCCTGTCACTGACTGAGGTTTAGTCACTGTCACGAACTGAGATTCAGTCCCTGTCACTGACTGAGGTTCAATCCCTGTCACTGACTGAGGCTCAATCCCTGTCACTGACTGAGATTCAATCCCTGTCACTGACTGAGGTTCAATCCCTGTCATTGACTGAGGTTAAATCCAAATCAATGACTGAGGTTCAATTCCTGTCACTGACTGAGATTCAATCCCTGTCACTGCCTGAGGTTCAATCCTGTCAGTGACTGAGGCTCAATCCCTGTCACTATCTGAGGGTCAATCCCTGTCACTGATTGAGATTCATTCCCTTGTCACTGACTGCGATGCAATTCCTGTCACTGACAAACGTTCAATCCCTGTCACTGACTGAGGTTCAACCCCTGTCACTGACTCAGGCTAAATCCCTGTCACAGACTGAGATTCAATCCCTGTCACTGACTGAGGTGCAATCCCTGTCACTGACTGAGGTTTAAAACATGACACTGACTGAGGTTCAATCCTGTCACTGACTGAGGCTCATACCCTGTCACTATCTGAGGGTCAAACCCTGTCACTGACTAAGATTCAATCCCTGTCGCGAACTGAGATTAAAACCCTGTCACTAACTGAGATTCAATCCCTGTCACTGACTGAGGATCAATCCCTGTCATTGACTGAGTTTCAATCCCTGTCACTGACTGCGATTCAATTCCTGTCACTGGCTGAGGTTTAGTCCCTGTCATGAACTGAGATTCAATCCCTGTCATTGACGGAGATTCAATCCCTGTCATTGTCTGAGTTTCAATCCCTGTCACTGACTGATATTCAATTCCTGTCACTGACTGAGGTGCAATCCCTGTCACTGACTGAGATTCAATTCCTGTCACTGACTGAGATTCAATAGCCGTTTCTAATATAGGTACAATCCCAGTCACTGACTGAGGTTCAATCCCAGACACTGATTGAGATTCAATCCCTGTCACTGACTGCGATTCAATTCCTGTTTCTGGTTGAGGTACAATCCCAGTCACTGACTGAGGTTCAATTCCAGACACTGACTGAGATTCAATCCCTGTCACTGACTGAGGTTTAGTCCCTGTCGCGAACTGAGATTTAATTCCTGTCACTGACTGAGATTCAATCCCTGTCACTGACTGAAATTTAATCCCTGTCATTGACTGAGATTCAATCCCTGTCAATGACTTAGATTCAATTCCAGCCTCTGATTGAGGGTCAATCCCTGTCACTGACTGAGATTCAATTCCAGCCTCTGATTGAGGGTCAATCCCTGTCACTGACTGGAATTTAATCCCTGTCACGGACTGAGGGTCAATCACTGACACTGATTGAGTTTCAATCCCTGTCAATGACTGAGTTTCAATTCCTGTCACTGACTGCGGTTTAGTCCCTGACACTGACTGAAATTCAATCCCTGTCACTGACTGTGGGACAATCACTGTCACTGACTGCGATTCAATCCCTGTAATTTAATCAGGCAAAATCCCTGTCACTGACTGAGGTTCAATCCCTGTCACTGACTCAGGCTAAATCCCTGTCACTGACTGAGGTTCAATCTCTGTCACTGACTATGATTCAATCCCTGTCACTGACTGAGATTCAATCACTATAACTGACTGAGGGTCAACCCCTGTCACTGATTGAGATTCAATTCCTGTCACTGACTGAGGTTTAGTCCCTGACACTGACTGAGATTCAAGCCCTGTCACTAACTGCGATTCAATCCCAGTCTCTGACTGAGATCCAATCCCTGTCACTGACTGTGGTTTAGTCCGTGAAACTGACTGTGGTTGAATCCTTTCACTGACTGAGATTCAATCCCTGTCACTGACTGAGATTCAATCCCTGTCAGTGACTGAGGTTCTATCCCTGGCATTGACTGAGATTCAATCCCTGTCACTGACTGAGGTTCAATCCCTGGTACTGACTGACGGTAAACAACTGTCACTGTCTGAGGTTAAAATCCTGTCACTGACTGAGGTTCAGTCCCTGTCACGAACTGAGATTCAATCCCTGTCACTGGCTGAGGTTCAATCCCTGTCACTGACGGAGGATCAATCCCTGTCACTGACTGAAGTTTAGTCCCTGTCACGAATTGAGATTCAATCCCTGTCAATGACTGAGGTTCAATCCCTGTCACTGACAAAGGATCAATCCCTGTCACTGACTGAGATTCAATCCCTGTCATTGACTGAGGTTCAATCCCTGTCACTGACGAAGGATCAATCCCTGTCAGTGACTGAGATTCAATCCCTGTCATTGACTGAGGTTCAATCCCTGTCACTGACTGCGATTCAATCCCTGTCACTGACTGAGATTCAATCCCTGTCACTGACTGAGGGTCAATCCCTGTCACTGATTGAGATTCACTCACTGTCACTGACTGAGATTCAATCCCTGTCACTGACTGAGGTTCAAACCCTGTCACTGACCGAGGGTCAATCCCTGTCACTGACTGAGCGTCAATCATTGTCACTGACTGAGGGTTAATCCCTGTCACTGACCGCGATTTAATTCCTTTCACTGACTAATGTTCAATCCCTGTCACTGACTGAGGTTTAAACGATGTCACTGACTGCGATTCAATCCCCCTCTCTGACTGAGGTTCAATCCGTGTCACTGATTGAGATCCAATCCCTATCACTGACTGAGGGTCAATCCCTGTCACTGACTGAGGTTTAGTCCCTGTCACAAACTGAGATTCAATCCCTGTCACTGACTGAGGTTCAATCCTTGTCACTGACTGAGGTTCAATCCTGTCACTGACTAAGATTCAACCCCTGTCACTGATTGAGGCTCAATCCCTATCACTGACTGCGATTCAATCCCAGTCTCTGACTGAGGTTCAATCCGTGTCACTGATTGAGATCCAATTCCTGTCACTGACTGAGGTTCAATCCCTGTCACTGACGGAGGATCAATCCCTGTCACTGACTGCGATTCACTCACGGTCCCTGACTGTGGGTAAACAACTGTCAATGTCTGAGGGTCAAACACTGTCACTGACTGAGGGTCAATCCCTGTCATTGACTGAGGTTAAATCCCTGCGGAGAAAGTGAGGTCTGCAGATGCTGGAGATCAGAGATGGAAATGTGTTGCTGGAAAAGCGCAGCAGGTCAGGCAGCATCTAGGGAACAGGAGAATCGACGTTTCGGGCATTAGCCCTTCTTCAGGTGCTCCTGAAGAATTCCTGAAGAAGGGCTAATACCCGAGACGTCGATTCTCCTGTTCCCTAGATGCTGCCTGACCTGCTGTGCTTTTCCAGCAACACATTTCCATCATCTGAGGTTAAATCCCTGTCAATGACTGAGGTTCAATCCCAGTCACTGACTGAGGTTGAATCCTGTCAGTGACTGAGGCTCAAATCCTGTCACTATCTGTCAGTGACAGGTCCATCCCTGTCACTGATTGAGATTCAATCGCTGTCAATGACTGAGATTCAATCCCTGTCACTGACAGAGGTTCAACCCCTGTCACTGCCTCAGGCTAAATCCCTGTCACTGACTGAGGTTC
>NW_025194618.1:2120-4164 GCF_004010195.1 Chiloscyllium plagiosum | reverse complement strand
GACAGCGTCGGTGCCACTGAGGGGCAGAGTGAGACAGTGTTGGTGCCAGTGAGTGACGGAGGGAGACGGTGTTGGTGCCAGTGAGGGGCAGAGGAAGACAGTGTTGGTGCCACTGTGGGGCAAAGGGAGACAGTGTCAGTGCCAGTGAGGGGCTGAGGGAGACAGTGTCGGTGCCAGCGTGGGTCTGAGGGAGACAACTTTGGTCCCACTGAGGGGCAGAGGGAGACAGTGTTTGTGCCAGTAAGGGGCTGAGCGAGACAGTGGTGGTGCCAGTGAGGGGCAGAGGGAGAGTGTCGGTGCCATAGTGGGGCTGAGGGAGACAATGTTGGTGCCAGTGTGGGGCTGAGGCAGACAGTGTCAGTCCCAGTGAGAGGCTGAGGGGGACTGTGTTGGGGCCAGTGATGGGTTGAGGATTCAGTGTTGGTGCCAGTGAGGGGATAAGGGAGACAGTGTTGGTGCCAGTGTGGGGCTGAGGGAGCCAGTGTAGGTGCCAGTGATGGGCAGAGGGTGACAGTGTTGGTGCCAGTGAGGGGCTGAGGGAGACAGTGTCAGTGCCAGTGAGGGGCAGAGGGGACAGTGTTGGTGCCAGTGAGGGGCTGACGGAGACGGTGTTGGTGCCAGTGAGGGGCAGAGGGAGACAGTGTTGGTGCCAGTGAGGGGCAGAGGAAGACAGTGTTGGTGCCAGTGAGGGGCGGAGGGAGACAGAGTTGGTGCCACTGAGGGGCAGAGGGAGACAGTGTTGGTGCCACTGAGGGGCCAAGGTAGACAGTGTCGTTGCCAGCGTGGGTCTGAGGGAGACAACTTTGGTCCCACTGAGGGCCAGAGGGAGACAGTGTTTGTAGAGGGTGACAGTGTTGGTGCCAGTGAGGGGAGAGGGTGACAGTGTTGGTGTCAGTGAGAGGCTGAGGGAGACAGTGTCCTTGCCAGTGAGAGGCTGAGGGAGGCGGTGACGGGGTCAGTGAGAGGATGAGAGGGACTGTGTTGGGGCCAGTGAAGGGTTGAGGATTCAATGTTGGTGCCAGTGAGGGGATAAGGGAGACAGTGTTGGTGCCAGTGTGGGGCTGAGGGAGACAGTGTCAGTGCCAGTGAAGGGCAGAGGGTAACAGTGTTGGTGCCAGTGAGGGGCTGACGGAGACAGTGTCAGTGCCAGTGAGGGGCAGAGGGGACAGTGTTGGTGCCAGTGAGGGGCTGACGGAGACAGTGTTGGTATCAGTGAGGGGCAGAGGGTGACAGTGTTGGTGCCAGTGTGGGGCAGAGGGGGCAGTGTTGGTGCCAGTCAGGGGCAGAGGGAGACAGTGTCAGTGCCAGTGAGGGGCAGAGGAAGACAGTGTTGGTGCCACTGTGGGGCAAAGGGAGACAGTGTTGTGGCCCGTGAGGGGCTGAGGGAGACAGTGTCTGTGCCAGCGTGGGTCTGAGGGAGACAACTTTGGTCCCACTGAGGGCCAGAGGGAGACAGTGTTTGTGCCAGTAAGGGGCTGAGAGAGACAGTGGTGGTGCCAGTGAGGGGCAGAGGGAGAGTGTTGGTGCCATAGTGGGGCTGAGGGAGACAATGTTGGTGCCAGTGTGGGGCTGAGACAGACAGTGTCAGGGCCAGTGAGGGGGCAGAGGGAGACAGTGTTGGTGCCAGTGAGGGGCTGAGGGAGACAGTGTCAGTGCCAGTGAGGGGCAGAGGGTAACAGTGTTGGTGCCACTGAGGGGCGGAGGGAGACAGTGTTGGTGCCACTGAGGGGCAGAGGGAGACAGTGTTGGTGCCAGTGAGGAGCAGAGGAAGACAGTGTTGGTGCCCCTGTGGTTCAAAGGAGGATAGTGTTGGTGCCAGTGAGGGGCTGAGGGAGACAGTGTCGGTGCCAGCGTGGGTCTGAGGGAGACAACTTTGGTCCCACTGAGGGGCAGAGGGAGACAGTGTTTGTGCCAGTAAGGGGCTGAGGGTGACAGTGTTGGTGCCAGTGTGGGGCAGAGGGGGCAGTGTTGGTGCCAGTCAGGGGCAGAGGGAGACAGTGTCAGTGCCAGTGAGGGGCAGAGGAAGACAGTGTTGGTGCCACTG
>NW_025194618.1:0-688 GCF_004010195.1 Chiloscyllium plagiosum | reverse complement strand
ACAGTGTTGGTGCCAGTGTGGGGCTGAGGGAGACAGTGTCAGTGCCAGTGAGAGGCTGAGGGAGATGGTGACGGGGTCAGTGAGAGGATGAGAGGGACTGTGTTGGGGCCAGTGATGGGTTGAGGATTCAATGTTGGTGCCAGTGTGGGGCTGAGGGAGACAGTGTCAGTGCCAGTGAAGGGCAGAGGGTAACAGTTTTTGTGCCAGTGAGAGTCTGACGGAGACAGTGTCAGTGCCAGTGAGGGGCAGAGGGGACAGTGTTAGTGCCAGTGAGGGGCTGACGGAGACGGTGTTGGTGCCAGTGAGGGGCAGAGGGTGACAGTGTCAGTGCCAGTGAGGGGCAGAGGGTAACAGTGTTGGTGCCAGTGAGGGGCTGACGGAGACAGTGTCAGTGCCAGTGAGGGACAGAGGGAGACAGTGTTGGTGCCAGTGAGGGGCTGACGGAGACGGTGTTGGTGCCAGTGAGGGGCAGAGGGTGACAGTGTTGGTGCCACTGAGGGGCAGAGGGACACAGTGTTGGTGCCAGTGAGGGGCAGAGGAAGACAGTGTTGGTGCCAGTGAGGGGCAGAGGGTAACAGTGTTGGTGCCAGTGTGGGGCTGAGGGAGACAGTGTCAGTGCCAGTGAGGGGCAGAGGGTAACAGTGTTGGTGCCAATGAGGGGATAAGGGAGACAGTGTTGGTGCCAGTG
>NW_025194617.1:0-4164 GCF_004010195.1 Chiloscyllium plagiosum | reverse complement strand
TATTTCCATGGCAGTGAGCTGTGTAAGTGGAGTCCATGGAAGGAACCTTGGTTTTGTGATGGCCTGGGCTGCGCACACAAACTTCTGTCATTTCTTATGCTCTTGGGCAGAACAGTTGCTGTAGCAGTCCATTATGCACCCGGACATTATGCTTTCAGTGGTGCATCTGTAGATGTTGTTGTGTTTCTTGATGGAAATGCCAAATTTCTTGAGTGGCCTGAGGAAGAACAGATGTTGTGGTGCCTTCTTGACCTTCACATTTATGTGGGAAGTCCAGGGCAGATTGTCAGTTATCATCACTCTGAGGAACGTGACGCTCTTCACCCTTTCAAACCCCAGTTCCGCTGATTGGGGGAAGGGGGGGTAGGGAGCATGTTGTTCTTTTTTTTTATGTCAATTATCACTTTTTTAGTTTTGCCGACATTGAGACAGATGTTGTTCTCATTGCGCCGTGTTACCAAGCCCTCTATCTGCCTTCTGTATTTTCACTCAATGTTGTTGGATAGTTGGGCTTTGGACCGGGGGAAGCCAGATTCTGTTAATATAAGGCAGGATCTAGCCAAAATAGACTGGGAACAGCTAGTTGAGTATAAATCTGCAGCACAGCAGTTCGAGTTACTGGGCAAGAGACAGGCCCAACATGTTCGTTCAGGACGAAATGTGGGAGCAACAAGCCCAGAGAACCCGGGATGTCTAAGAATGTTCAGGGGGTGGATAAAACGTAAAAGAGGAATCCACCTAACCTGCACATCTTTAGGTTGTGGGAGGAAACATACACAGACTACTGGAGGAATGTGAAAACTCCACACAGTAGCCTGAGGCTGGAATTGAACCTGGGTCCCTAGTGCTGTGAGGCAGCAGTGCTAACCACTGAGCCACCATGCCACCCTAAGTCACAAACCTGACTCAACCTTGAGTGTATGCAATGGCCCAGCCCTTTGGGGAACAGAAGTGCAATGGCGATCCAATGGCAGAGAAAGACGTCTTCATTGAAAGACCCTTTGTTTTTAATTGTGCCCCATCATTCGAGTTTCGAGGAGGAAGCACCTTCTCAGAGTCTTCGTTGTCGAGCTGCCTTAAGATCTTACATGTTGTTCTTAAAATGCCAGTGTGTATAAGGCCAATCTGCTCAACTTTTCCTCAGAGAAGAAACATTGAATTTAAGAACAGGATGAGGCCATTCCATTCAATATGGTCACGGCTGATCTTGCAAATCAGTCCCTTCTTGCTACTTTCTCCCTTTAATCCCACAATTTATGTTTTTGTATCAAAAACATCTTTCCTACATCTACTCTTTCTAATCTTGTTTGAATTTTCTATGAGATAGAGTCATACAGCACGGAAACAGAACCTTTGCTACAACCCATCTGCGCCAACCAGACATCCTAATCCTACCGAGATCTATTTGTCAGCATTTGGCCCATATCCCTCTAAACCTTCCTATTCATACACCAATCTAGATGCCTTTTAAAAATTGTAATTTTATCAGCCTCCGCAACTTCCTCTGGGTGCTCGTTCCATACATGCACCAACCTCCGTGTGAAAAAGTTCCCTGTGAGGTGACTTTCAAGTCTATCCCCTCTCACCTTAAACCTATCCCCTCTAGTTTTGGACTCCCCCAGCCAAAGAAAAGGCCCTTGGCTATTCACCCTATCCATACCCTTCATAATTTTATAAACCCCTTAAAGATCAACCCTCAGCCTCTGAATTTCCAGGATAAAACATCCGAGTCCACTCAGCCGCTCCCTCTAACTCCCCTTAGATCTCCCCTGATTCTTCTAATCTCCAGTGAATATAATCTGAACTAATGTCATCTCTCCTCAATGTCAGTTCTGCCATCCCACAAAGCAGATTGGTAAATCTTTGCTGCATTCCCTCCATTGCTAGAACAATCTTTATCAGATGAGGCAACCAAATCACACGCAAATTTCCTATTGTGGTCTCACTAAGGCACCGTGCAGTTGCAGCAAGACATCCCTGCTCCTGTACTTGAATTCCCTCACTCCGAGGACCAATATACCATTTGTGTCAACGTAACATAGTTCCCAGCATCACTCATTCCAGGAATCAGTCTAGGAGCCTTCAGGTAGTCTGACAGGAGCCTGCTGTGTGAATGTTTAATGTGAGGAATCTGCGATTTTCTGAATGATGCCACTCGATACAGCCCATTTTGTGTGTATTTTATTTCTGTCTCTGTTTTTCATCCTGACCTTTGGGAAGTATGATGTTGCCTGAGCAGAGGGTCGTTGTACACTTTTCACTGTATTCCTGTACTCAAGTCCAAATCCGAATCCAAATCCAACCGGATGAAAGCAAACAGAAAGGACGGAGCTGACACTTTGGTAGCTGTGACATACAGGCATTAAAGCAATGTGTTTATCAATTAACGTTGGACAGAATAGCTTTGATTCTCACATTCATTGTCAATACTGAAAGATGTCAAACTTGACTGTTACAATCCTCAAACAACTTGATCATCTATAACAAACTACTGGAGAAATGCTGCCGGTCTGGCAGCATCTGTGCAGAGAGAAACAGAGTTAATGTTTCAAATCTGGTACTGGAACGCCATCCTGAATAGGAGGTATGTTGCAGTTTCCTCAATTTCTCTGCTTCAAAATGCTGGAAATCCTTCCCTTAGGGGCACTGTGGGTCCACCGACATTACATGGACTGCATTGGTTCAAGAAGGCAGCTCACCACCATCTTCTCAAGGTACAACTAGGGATTGGCAAGAAATGCTGGGCCCAGCCAGCGATGCCCATGTCTAGTGAATGAATACAATGCTAATTTTCAAGTTCAGCTGATGCTTCAACTCTTGTCAACAGCAACATTCCCACTGATTCCCTGGTTAGGAATCTTGAACAACCTGACCAGACACTTATCATACACCTGTGAGTCAGGTGGACTTTGGGCGGCATGATGGCACAGTGGTGAGCATTACTGCCTCACAGGGACTTGGGTTCAATTCTCACCTTGGGCAACTGTCTGTGTGGAGTTTGCACACTCTCACCGTATCTGCGTGGGTTTCCTCCGGGTGCTCCAGTTCCCTCTCCCAGTCCAAACATGTGCAGATTAGGTGAATTGGCCATGCTAAATTGCCCGCAGTGTGAGGGGAATGGGTCTGTGTGGGCTTGTTGGGTCAAAGGGCCTGTTTCCACACTGGAAGTAACCTAATCTAAAGAGAACTTGTCTTCGCACCCACTCTCCAATGGTCAGATCTGCCTTCAGTCACTGGGGATCTGCCTTTCTATTGGTTGGATCTACCTTCAGTCATGGGGGCTCTGCCTATCGAATGGTTGGACCTTCCTTCAATCACTGTGTCCTTTCCTCTGTATTGGTTAGACCTGCCTTCAGTCATTGGGACTCTCTCTGTCTATTAGATTAGATTAAGATTTTTTTTTTTTAGATTAGATTTTAGATTATATTACTTTACAGTGTGGAAACAGGCCCTTCGGCCCAACAAGTCCACACCGACCCGCCGAAGCCCAACCCACCCATACCCCTACCCCTACATTTACCCCTTATCTAACACTACGGACAATTTAGCATGGCCAATTCACCTGGCCCTGCACATCTTTGGACTGTGGGAGGAAACCGGAGCACCCGGAGGAAACCCACGCAGACACGGGGAGAATGTGCAAACTCCACACAGTCGCCTGAGGCGGGAATTGAACTCGGGTCTCTGGCGCTGTGAGGCAGCAGTGCTAACCACTGTGCCACCGTGCCGCCCACGGTGGTTATTGGTTAAATCTGCCTTCAGTCACTGGGGTTCTGCCTCTCTAATGGTCAGAGCTTAATTCAGTTACTGGTACGTCCTCTCTATTGGTCGGATTTGTCTTTAATTTGCACCTCTCTCCCAATCTGCCTTCAGACACTTATTGCCTCTTACTCTATTGGTCAGTCCTGCCTTCAGTCACGACCTTTTCCTCATTCTATTGGTAAGACGTGCTGTCAGTCACCAGCCCTCTCCCTCTCTATTGGTCAGTGCTGCTTTAAGTCGCTGATCCGCACATCCACCAATATCATTTATTGTATCTGTTGCTCCCGATGTGGTCTCCTCTACATTGGGGAGACTGGACGCCACCGAGCAGAGCGCTTCAGGGAACATCTCCGGGACACCCGCACCAATATCAACCACACCGCCCTGTGGCCCAACATTTCA
>NW_025194616.1:0-4164 GCF_004010195.1 Chiloscyllium plagiosum | reverse complement strand
GATCACTCTCCCACACTGATCTCGATCACTCTACTACACTGATCTCGATCACTCTCCTGCACTGATCTCGATCACTCTCCCACACTGATCTCGATCACTCTCCCACACTGATCTCGATCACTCTCCTACACTGATCTCGATCACTCTCTCACACTGGGCTCGATCACACACCCACACTGATCTCGATCTTTCTCCTACACTGATCTTGATCACTCTCCCAAACTGATCCCGATCACTCTCCCACTCTGGGCTCGATCTCTCTCCCACACTGATTTCGATCACTCTCCTACACTGATCTCCCACAGTCTAAAGATGTGCAGGTCAGGTGAATTGGCCATGCTAAATTGCCCATAGTGTTAGGTAAGGGGTAAATGTTGGGGTCTGGGTGGGTTGCGCTTCGGCGGGTCAGTGTGGACTTGTTGGGCCGAAGGGCCTGTTTCCACACTGTAATGTAATGTAATCTAATTTAATCATAATCAGTGTAGGAGACAGATCGAACGCAGTGTGGGAAAGAGATCGAGCCCAGAGTGGGAGAGTGATCGGGATCTGTGTGGGAGAGTGATCAGGATCAGTGTGGGAGAGAGATCGAGATCAGTGTGGGAGAGTGATCGAGACCAGTGTGGGAGAGTGATCGAGATCAGTGTAGGAGAGAGATCGAGCCTACAGTGGGAGAGAGATCGAGATCGGTGTGGGAGAGTGATCGAGATCAGTGTGGGAGAGTGATTGAGATCAGTGGAGGAGAGTGATCGAGATCAGTGTAGGAGAGTGATCGAGATCAGTGTGGGAGAGTGATCGAGATCAGTGTGGGAGAGAGATCGAGATCACTGTGGGAGATGGATCGAGATCAGTGTGAGAGAGTTTGAGCCCAGAGTGGGAGAGAGATCGAGCCCAGTGTGAGAGAGTGATAGATATCAGTGTGGGAGAGACATCGAGCCCAGAGTGGGAGAGAGATCGAGCCCATAGTGGGAGAGTGATCGAGATCAGTGTGGGAGAGTGATCAAGATCAGTGTGGGAGAGATATTGAGCCCAGAGTGGGAGAGAGATCGAGCCCAGAGTGGCAGAGTGATCGAGATCAGTGTAGGAGTGAGATCGAGATCAGTGTGGGAGAATGATCGGGATCATTGTGGGAGAGTGATCGAAATCAGAGTGGGAGAGTGACCGAGATCAGTGTGGGGGAGAGATCGAGATCAATGTGGGAGAGTGATCGAGATCAGTGTGTGGGGGAGAGATCGAGATCAATGTGGGAGAGTGATCGAGATCAGTGTGGGAGAGAGATCGAGCGCAGAGTGGGAGAGTGATCGGGATCAGTGTGGGAGAGAGATCGAGATCAGTGTGAGAGAGTGATCGAGTTCAGTGTGGGAGGGTGATCGATCTCTGGGCTCAATCTCTCTCCCACACTGATTTCGATCTCCCTCCCACACTGATCCCGATCACTCTCCCACTCTGGGCTCGATCTCTCTCCCACTCTGGGCTCGATCACTCTCTCACACTGATCTCGATCACTCTCCCACACTGACATCGATCTCTCTCCCACACTGATCTCGATCACTCTCCCACATTGATCTCGATCTCTCCCCCACACTGATCACGGTCACTCTCCCACTCTGATTTCGATCACTCTCCCACACTGATCCCGATCATTCTCCCACACTGATCTCGATCACTCTCCCACACTGATCTCGATCATTCTCCCACTATGGGCTCGATCTCTCTCCCACTCTGGGCTCGATGTCTCTCCCACACTGATCTCGATCACTCTCCCACACTGATCTCGATCACTCTCTCACACTGGGCTCGATCTCTCTCCCACTCTGGGCTCGATCACTCTCTCACACTGATCTCGATCCATCTCCCACAGTGATCTCGATCTCTCTCCCACACTGATCTCGATCACTCTCCCACACTGATCTCGATCACTCTCCCACACTGATCTCGATCTCTCTCCCACTCTGGGCTCGATCTCTCTCCCACACTGATCTCGATCACCCTCCCACACTGATCTCAATCACCCTCCCACACTGATCCCGATCACTCTTCCACTCTGGGCTCGATGTCTCTACCACTCTGGGCTCGATCTCTCTCCCACACTGCTCACGAACTCTCTCTCACACTGATCTCGATCTCTCTCCCACTCTGGGCTCGATATCTCTCCCACTCTGATCTCGATCACTCTCCCACACTGATCTCGATCTCTCTCCTCCACTGATCTCGATCTCTCTCCCACTCTGGGCTCGATCACTCTCCTACACTGATCTCGATCACTCTCTCACACTGGGCTCGATCACTCTCCCACACTGATCTCGATCACACTCCTACACTGATCTCGATCACTCTCCCACACTGATCACGATCACTCTCCCACACTGAGCTCGATCACTCTCCCACTCTGGGCTCGATCTCTCTCTCACTCTGGGCTAGCTCTCTCTCCTACACTGATCTCGATCACTCTCCCACTCTGGGCTTGATCACTCTCCCACACTGGGCTCGATCACTCTCCCACACTGATCTTGATCACTCTCCCACACTGATCTGGATCACTCTCCCACACTGATCTCGATCACTCTCCCACACTGATCTCGATCTCTCTCCCACACTGATCTCGATCATTCACCCACACTGATCTCGATCACTCTCCCAGACTGATCTAGATCACTCTCCCACACTGATCTCGATCACTCTCCCACACTGATCTCGATCACTCTCCCACACTGATCCCGATCACTCTTTCACTCTCGGCTCGTTCTCTCTCCCATTCTGGGCTCGATCTCTCTCCCACTCTAGGCTCGATCACTCTTCCACACTGGGCTCGATCTCTCTCCCATTCTGGGCTCGATCACTCTCTCATACTGATCTCAATCTCTCTCCCACACTGATCTCGATCTCTCTCCCACACTGATCTCGATCACTCTCCCACACTGATCTTGATCAGATCACCCTCCCACACTGATCTTGATCACTCTCCCATACTGATCTCAATCTCTCTCCCACACTGATCTCGATCTCTCTCCCACACTGATCTCGATCACTCTCCCACACTGATCTCGATCTCTCTCCCTCTCTGGGCTCGATCTCTCTACCACACTGATCTTGATCACTCTCCCACACTGATCTCGATCTTTCTCCCACACTGATCTCGATCTCTCTCCCACAATGATCTCGATCTCTCTCCCGCACTGATCTCGATCACCCTCCGACACTGATCTCGATCACTCTCCCACACTGATCTCGATGTCTCTCCCACACGGATCTCGATCACTCTCCTACACTGATCTCGATCACTCTCCTACACTGATCTCGATCACTCACCCACACTGGGCTCGATCACTCTCCCACTCTGGGCTCGATCTCTCTCCCACACTGATCTCGATCACTCTCCCACACTGATCCCGATCGCTCTTCCACTCTGGGCTCGATGTCTCTCCCACTCTGGGCTCGATCTCTCTCCCACTCTGGGCTCAAACTCTCTTCCACACTGATCTTGATCAATCTCCCACACTGATCTCGATCTCTCTCCCACTCTGGGCTCGATCTCTCGCCCACTATGGGCTCGATCTCTCTCCCACACTGATCTTGATCAATCTCCCACACTGATCTAGATCACTCTCCCACACTTATCTCGATCATCCTCCCAAACTGACCCCGATCACTCTTCCACTCTGGGCTTGATCTCTCTCCCACTCTGGGCTCAAACTCTCTCCCACACTGATCTTGATCAATCTCCCACACTGATCTCGATCACTCTCCCACAGTGATCTCGATCTCTCTCCCACTATGGGCTCGATCTCTCTCCCACACTGATCTTGATCAATCTCCCACACTGATCTAGATCACTCTCCCACACTTATCTCGATCATCCTCCCAAACTGACCCCGATCACTCTTCCACTCTGGGCTTGTTCTCTCTCCCACTCTGGGCTTGATCTCTCTCCCACACTGCTCTCGATCTCTCTCCCACACTGATCTCGATCACTCTCCCACACTGATCTCGATCACTCTCCCACACTGATCTCGATCTCTCTCCCACACTGATCTCGATCACTCACCCACACTGATCTCGATCACTCTCCCAGACTTATCTCGATCACTCTCCCACACTGATCTCGATCACCCTCCCACACTGATCTCGATCTCCCTCCTACACTGATCTCGATCACTCTCCCACACT
>NW_025194615.1:1502-4164 GCF_004010195.1 Chiloscyllium plagiosum | reverse complement strand
TCAGGGACTCTTGTTAGCATGGTGTGGTTGGATGGAAAGAACTATTTCCGTGCTGCATGCCTCTGTCTCCAGTTATTGGAGGAGGAGACCACCGAGATAATGCATGTTGAAGACACTGAAGCAAGTTACAGAGATAGGGATGGTAGGCTGGAATGCAGTATGTTTGAAATATGTGGAGAGACTATCGGGAAGGGAGGAGGTTACAGAGATAGGAAATGTTATAGGAATTAAAAATTATTAAAGACACTGGACCACAAGACATGCCACCGATACAGTGTTGAAGAGTAGTGAGTCTTAGTACAACAGAACTTACAGTAGGGGTGGTGATTGAGCCTGAGGTGTGTCTGTACTGTGGTACCCCTCCAGCACTGTATCAATGTCATGTATTGTTCACAGATGTTTGGAGCCCTCTCATAGTTCTTTGCTCTGTGCACTGTGAGCGATCTTACCTCACTAAAGGATTTATTGAAGGCTCCAGATCTCTTTTCCCTTTCTCTGTCTCTGGCTGACTAACTGTGTTCAATGTGGTGATGGACGATCCACCCCGCAGCTGAGAAGACTATTGAGTCAGGACCTTCCTAAATACATACAGGAGACAGAGGAATAGACACAATGGGGAATTAGACTAATGTAGTAAGGGTTACACAGGGAGAATGGCATTGGGCCCCACAGAGATCTGGAAAATGGAGCGATATTAAGTAAGAGCACCAGATTGCTGGAAGATGTCAGGATCACACAATTGTGTCGGAAGAATGGGTTTAGCTTCATGATGCCCTGGTATCAATGCTCAGGGATGAGCACCCAGTGAGCAGGTGAAGTAATGGCCCAGTGGCTTTATTGCTACAGAATGTATCCAAAACCTCAGCTAATGTTCAGGGGAGGCAGGTTTGAATCCCACCATCTGAAATTGCGACATTTGAAATCAATAGTTTTAAAAATAATAATAATCCATAAATAAGTATGAGCCCATTGCTGTTGGACAAAAAACCCAAACACTTCGCCTTCAAGAAGGACATCTGCCCATCCTCACGTGGTCTGCACGACATCCCCAGAGCAAAGTGTTTGCTTCTCAATGACCGAGCAAGTTACTCAGTTCAAGGGCAGCTACGGCTGGGCAAGGAATGCTGGTAAGCCAGGTACACCAACATCCCATAACTGATTTAATAAATAATCCATTAGGATGGTCCCACTGGAATATGCTGGGAGCAGTGTCCTGGCCAATCATGTCGGTAGGTTTATGGACATGGCATTCAACTGACAGAGAGGATGCAGGGACAGCGTACAGGTGAAAGGAGCTTTCCAAATCCAAAGAGAAAAGGTGAAGCATCAGAACAGCCCAGGAATGTGGTTGAAGACAAGCAGAAAGGAACAGGATGGGACAAAGTATAACTAAAACTGTACATCAGTGAATATATTTGTGACAGAAAATTGTAGGAAAAAGTAAGTTATGTTTTTTTAAATGGATAATGTCGCTGTAATAAGGTAGATGGATTTAAGACTCGGAGATAAAAGAGATTTCGACACCAGAGAGACATGCTTCCAGGGAGAACAAAAGTATTCAATGGATCACAACCTTGTGGAAACTCAGGCAAAATGGGTTGCACTAACAATAATGGATAACAAAAAATTACAGAGAAAGCATTTGACCTCAGATCATGAAGTAGAGTCTGCCTGAATGTAAATTCTGGCTACTACTTGCCAAGGACTCAAGTAGCAGAACAGTTTTTGCCACCGAACAGCATTCCATTGTTCATCCCTGCATTACACAGGAGCTCATTGGGATTTTTGATAAAGGCATAATGATAATTCAGTGAAACTTCAAAATTCGTATAATCTGGGACAATCACCCTGATAAGAGTGATATTGCAAGAGGAGTTCGGAGAATTTTTTTCAGTATTTCTTTGAATAAAACATTGTACAGCTGGGTCGGGATGTAACTATCTAAGACCCACCGTTGCGCGATGAAACTTAGTGAATGCTTAATTTCATCTGGAGAGATCCTCCGGCAAATTGCGATAAAGTGCAGTTTTAAAGTGAATCACAGAAAGGACAAGCTGCATCTAAAAACAAAAATAGCCAATTACATGAGTTTGAGAGGATAACTGACCAAGATAAACAGGCTAAACAGTCTGAAATATGTGTCTGTAAATTAATAATGGAAGTCATTTGAAGGAACAGTGTAAAACACTGAACAAAAGGACATTCCACTGAAACAGACAAAACCTCAGCAAGAAATCCCCACTGGTCCCTCACTCAGGACAAAATGGATCAGATTAGATTATGAGGTTGAGAAGGTCACCAAAAATACTTAAAATCCTGAACTGACAGTGTTTTAGTGTAAGTATTAAAGGGATTGCAAAGGGTCTGCTAGCAGGAGGAGGGCAGTGGGAAGGGGAATCATTGTCACGGTTTATTGGCACAATAGGAACAGAGAGAGGTGAAGATGCTGGAGGTGGTGAGAATGTTACAGAGAGTGGTCAGGGCCTAAACAAATCCAGCACGGATCGCTGCAGCTGGAGGGGTTTGCAGAGGTAGGGAGGGACATAAGCATTTTATTCATTCATTCATGGAATGTGGGTGTCACTGCCTGGACCAGCATACAATGCCCCACTGGTAATTATCCAGAGGGTAGCTCAGAGTCAGACATACTGCTGTGGGTCTG
>NW_025194615.1:0-984 GCF_004010195.1 Chiloscyllium plagiosum | reverse complement strand
ACGGATCGCTGCAGCTGGAGGGGTTTGCAGAGGTAGGGAGGGACATAAGCATTTTATTCATTCATTCATGGAATGTGGGTGTCATTGCCTGGATCGGCATACAATGCCCCACTGGTAATTATCCAGAGGGTAGCTCAGAGTCAGATATACTGCTGTGGGTCTGGAGTCACATGTTAGCCAGACCAGGTTAGAATGTCACATGTCCTTATCTAAAGGATGTACGTGAACCAGATGAGTTCTTCCTACTGATCAACAATGCTTTTATGGTGGCTGCACCAATGCCTTGTACAGCCACACCATGACATCCCAACTCCTACTCTCAATGCTCTACCGAATGAAGGCAACCATCCCAAACATCAGCTTCACCAGCCTGTCTACCTGTGACACCACTTACAAAGAATTGTGTACCTGCATCCCTGGGTCTCTGACTGACAACACGACCCAGGGCTCGAGCATTAACTATACAAGTCCCACCCTGGTTTGTTTCACCACAATAGAACACCTCACCTTTATCGAATTAAACTCTATCTGTTATTCTTTATCCCTCTATCCCAGCAGTACTGTTCATCCTGTTGTATCATAGATAACCTTCTTCACTGTCCATTTACTACCAATGTCAGTGTCACCCAAAAAAAGCTTACTTACCATAAAACCAATATTCCCATCCAAACCATTTATCCAAATGTCAAAAAACAGTGGACCCACTACACCGCTGGTCACATGCATCCAGTCAGAAAAAACAACATGTCTCCCATCACCCTCTGTCTCCTACTATCAAGCCAATTTTATATCCAGTTGACTAGCTCCTCCTGAATGTCATAACCTTTTACATTGATCTGAGCTTATTACCCAGTTTACCACATGGAAAGTAGAACACAGAACTGTGCAGCACAAGGCCCTTCGGCCATGATGCCAAGCCAATCTTTTATCCGAATGTAAGATCAAACTCACCTTCATATCCTTCATTTTACTGCCATTCATGTG
>NW_025194614.1:2374-4164 GCF_004010195.1 Chiloscyllium plagiosum | reverse complement strand
TCACTGCCGACTTGTTTTCTCTTGTGGTTCCCAGTCCCCTGCCACATTAGTATAAAACCTTCCCAACAGCAGTAGCAAAACCTCCCGAAAGGACATTCGTTCCCGTCTGGTTCAGATGTACATCGTCAATTTTCTTATAGTCCCACATTCCCCAGAACTGGTCGCAAAATCCAACAAATCTGAAACCCGCCCTGCAGCACAATTCCTCAAGTCACGTGTTCATCGTGCCTTTTTATATTCATTTCTACGCTGGCAGTCACATGGCACCGGCAGTAATCCCGAGATTATTACCTTTGAGGTTCTCCTCTTTAATTTCTCTCATAGCTCCCTGAATTCTCCCTGCAGGCCCTCATCTCGTTTTTTTTTCGTTGGTGCCTGTATGCACCAAGACAACTGGCTGTTCACGATCCCCTTTCTGAATGCTCTTCAGCCGATGGGCGACATCCCTGGCCTGAGCACCTGGGAGGCAACATAACTCCTCAGAATTGCTGATGCTCCACAGTGAGTCCACCCGCAGCTCCAGAGTGACCACGCGGTCAAACAAGTGCTGCAGCTGGACACACTTCTTGCAAGTGTAAGCTTAGAAAACCTTTCCAAGGAGTTGCAAGGTTTGCACTGCTTGGACATGAGAACGAAACTGAATAAGCTTCGTCCGATTCCCAGGAGCTTCAGTGCTTAGATATGGCCTCACGGAAGCTTATAAAATCATGAGGAAGACAGACAAAGTAAATAGTCAGGGAGCACTTTTTCACAAGACACGCGAGTTCAAATCTACATAGCAAACGTTTAATGCGAGAGAGGAAATATTTAAAAGGGATGTAAGGGACACATGTTTTTCACACAGAACTTTTGTTTGTGTGGAATGAATTGCCACATTTAGTGGCAGAGTCTGGTGCACTCACAACATTTCAAAGGCATCTGAATGGGTGTATAGACAGGAAGACCTAGGGGAGATAAGGCACAAATATTGGCAGATATGTATGGATTAATTTTGGTTATCTATTCAGCAAAGGCAAGTTGGATCGCGGGAGTTGTTTCCATGCTGGACAACTTTGAGATGCTCCAGCCACCGGCAACGGTTTGAATACACCATTTGCAAAAAAACGTGTGATGTTTGTTACTCAGTCAGCGAGTTCGGCTATTTTGTTTGGAGGGTGGATGGACCCAACCGATCCAGAGATGAAGGTTTTCCGGATATTTACTTCCAATGACCATTCTTCTTGACACTTTCCCAAGTTCGCCATCAAAGATTTTGGCTGAAGAATAATACCCCCCATATCGCATTACCCACTTTGATCTCCAGCGAATCCAAAAACTGACAGCTCTTAACGTGGAACAGAATCAGAACTGAAAAGGCAGTACCATGATCAGACACACCGAAGCTTAAGTGCTGTCTGTGAGGCACTGTGAGTCGTCTCTGACATGAACCGCTCGCACAATCAACAGCGAGGCAAATCCAAACCTACTGGAGATTTAGTTTATTGCCAAGTCCCAGAAAGTGCTCAAGTATCATATAAAAAAGAACAACAACGAACCATTAAATGCAGTTTGTTTTAGTAAATAAATGAGTGCACTTTGATTTCTTAACTGTGTGGTTTGCGTTTGTTTCATTGAATGCAAAAATAACGTTTGATTCATTGGATGCCTGATTGAAGGTTCATTCATTGAATGAACGAATGCAGTTTTATTCAAGAATTTCCAATTATATCCGTGATTAAATTAGGCCATCAATGCGCCGGTGCCCCCATCTGATCGACAGAGCCAATCACCTTTCTCCCTCACCAGGACAG
>NW_025194614.1:0-2109 GCF_004010195.1 Chiloscyllium plagiosum | reverse complement strand
AAAGCACGCTTCCATTTATTAAAGTCAGTTTCTGGGAACTGACAACCTGATTCCTCCTTACACTCGGAATTATGACAACACATAAACAGCCTCTCTCAGAGACAAGTGACCAATGCCCATCTTGTGCCAGACAAACGTAGTTGACAAGATTGCACACAGGGACTGCACAGAAAACTCTAGAGGAGAAGCAGACAGACGACCATCGAGCTGCATTCATGCAGTTCAGTTACCCTGTAAACCCCGTGCACAGCTGTTCCTTGTAGGTACACACAGGGCACTGAATCTCTCTGACTCCGGGACTTGGGTCTCGGATTATATGACCGTCTGCAGCACTGGTTACTTCCTTGTGTGAGGTAACTCCCGATGGAACATATGTAAAACACGATAGCTCATTGAGAAATACGTCCAAAATAGTACCCAAGAGACGTATTTCTGTTGTGTTTCTGGTCCTGTTCCTGACATGACATCCAGCATTGTACTTATTGTGTGCTTCCTGACGGTTCGGTGCATGCTTCCGTGATCGCATTGTGTGCAGTAATCTGCGTTTTAGCTGCAATTACGTGCGTTTGAAACCCAGGACCACCTGCCTCTATTCTATTTTCCTCTTCGCATGCGCAATTGCAACACAGTAAACGATCAGTTAATATTGGAAAATGACATACACAGGCGTGTGAAAAGCCCAGTTTCCGTGGCAATTATGCAATGGTTAGAGATTACATTGATTTAGGAGATAAGGATGGAAAATGTGTTTGGGTAGAGATGAGGAACATTGAGGAAAGAGGAAACCAGCCGGTGTAGCTTACAAGAACATTGACAGTAACCACAGTGTAAAAAAAAACGTACAGGAAAAATACCGCCTGTGAATGCTAAAAGAAGGCAAGACTTATGGGAGACATTCATTTCCCTTCTTCCACTCCCGTTTGAATTGTAAAGAAACTTTGAAGAAAAACAATCGAAAAGTTATATATGCAACATCGAACAACGTGCGTCATACCTTGGCCATTGATTACCGTAGATTAGAATACTTACAATGTGGAAACAGGCCCTTCGGCCCAGCAACTCCACACTGACCCGCCCCAGCCCAAATGCATTCCTCTCCATTCACCACGTCAATTTAGCACGGCCATTTCACCTAACCGGTACATTTTTGGACTATGGAAGAAAACCAGAGCAAGTGCACGCAGCCCCGGGATGAATGTGCAAACTCCACACATTCCCTTGCTTGAGGCGGGAATTGACCCTGACTCTGTGGCATTGTGAAACAGCAGCGCTCACGATGGTGTCAGCGTTAGATGGGACTTATTTGCCGTCTTTTATTGGGAAAAATCTCTTTCATTGTGAGCATCTGGAAAGACCAGTTCCTTCGCCAGAAAACGAAATGAATATGTCACTAACCTTTGATTGTTTCATGTCCAAGAACACTCAGATCAATACCTCTCTTGATCAGCTCTGATGGTCATGTTCGCAAAGAGATCTAGCAAATTGCCAAGTGTAATTTTCCTTTCAATCAATAATTTTGACTCAGTTTGGCTGCAAATATCTTTTCCTAACTTTGTGATTTTCTTCTTTTACATTGGTGTCTCGCACCTTACAATTGACAGCAGAGGTGGGAGAGGGGATGGAAGCATTTAGCCCATCAAGTCAACGGCAGCTTTCAATGAGATCACGGCTGATTTGGTTAATGCTGAAAATGTGTTGCTGGAAAAGCGCAGCAGGTCAGGCAGCATCCAGGGAACAGGAGAATCGACGTTTCGGGCATAAGCCCTTCTTCAGGAAAGGCTTCAGGAATTTGGTTAATGCTCAACTCTGCTTTTTAGTCAGTACTCATGGCCGAGTGGTTAAGGTGATAGGTTAAAAATCCATTGGGGTTTCCCCGCGTACGTCCAAATCCTGCTGACTACGTTATGAATGACTTGCTGCTGGGCGAATTTCCGCTCAAATTTCAAAAAACCTATTTTGCAAACGAGGACTGTAATTTAATTACACTTTGGAACGCGAGTTCTTCATCAGAAATGTTCTATACTTAAAACATTATCTCTGTTAAAACGAAAATTGTTTGCGCAGCAGAGCAAGACGGGCAACAGAAACGTCGACTTTCCTGCTCATCGG
>NW_025194613.1:0-4163 GCF_004010195.1 Chiloscyllium plagiosum | reverse complement strand
CAATGAGCTGCCAGAGGAAGTGGTGGAAGCTGGTACAATGACAAAATTTAAAAGGCATCTGGATAGGTATATGAAGAGGAAGGGTTTTGAGGAGCATGGGCCAAGTGCAGGCAAATGGGACTACATTAGTTTAGGATGCCAAGGCGGGATGGATGAGTTGGACTGAAGGGTCTATTTCCATGCTGCACATCTCTATGACTCTATGACTCTAACTCTATACCTCTAATTGCACCTGGCCTTGTGCTCTCCAATACGTATGAAACTTTAAACTCAAAACAGGGTGGTTGAACATTTTGGGCACATAACTGACATAGCCATACATTTCCTACAGGAGACAGACAATGTCAACCATTCTGAAGGCATGTTCCCTTTCAAAAAACAGCAGGACTATGCTGCAATGATAAGGTACCGCCATTTTCTTCTCTTTGCTGCAAAACATTCTGCAAACCCCTCTCTCCTACTCCATCTGCCCATTTTCTTCAACAAGGAATAAGTGCAAGGAATTCATTTTGTCATTGTGGTTCAGACCATCCATTCAATTAGTTCAAGTGGATCATCCATCGCTAATTCCCACCCAAATACATTTCTCGCAACTTCTCCCCTGACCAATCCTCAAATTTTTGTCTTTCATTAGATTTTCTCTAATTCCGTTCATGTCCAGTGAGCTTATCCTTTCCACCTCTTGATCTCTCAACCTCATTGCTACGACAGAAGTGGTGTTATTCTTTATCAGGGCTAGATTCCAGTGGATACCATATGTACCACTTTATGAGAATATTACAAGAGTTACTGAGCCAGAAGAGACCATTTAAGACAATGCGATTGAAAACCAGGCCAAAAAAATTGCATCCACAGAAGAATGTAAATAATGATGAAGAAGGAGCAAAACAAAAAGTAGTGGCATGATGCTAAAGAGTGGGATCAAAGAAGTCACAAGCTTTGCCACTCTGGCAAGGTTAGAGGGAGGTTGGGGTTCATAATCAGAAGACAAATGGAATGATAATAGAACTAAAGAACAACCTCGATTATTCAAACAAGATGGGCAGGGAGTATTTTGTTCGGTTACTTGATTGTTTGGATAACTGATTGTTCGGATAAGCTTTTTATGGGACCTTGAAGTCTTGTTCAGATAATTTGAAATTCAGATAATTGATGATCAGATAACCGAGGTTGCTTTGTATAGGTTTCAGGAGAGTGCAATAAAATGATCGCAAGATTAGAAGACAAGGGGCAAAATCTTTCCAGGAGCTGGACAATTTGGACTATGATTAGAAATGTGGGACAATTGCTTGAGATATTGCGTGAGGCCCTTCTCAACATTGTGTCTGACAAGTCGCACTTTCTGACCAAGTCCCAGATATCGAGATGAGATTCTCGCCAGTGAGTGAAGGGTCGAATTACCACTCATTGTCATTTCATTACTATCTCATCTCACTTCACCAATATGTTTTGTTGCCCGTGCCACGTGCTAGTGAGGCAGGGAATAGGGAGAGAGAGGAGTTGAACACATAGTTACAGGGATGATGCAGGAGGGAGGGTCTCAGATATCTGGATAATTGGGGCTCATTCTGGTGTACGTGGGACCTCTACAAACAGGATGGTCTCCCCCGAACCAGATGGGTACCAATATCCTGGGGGGGGGGATGTTTGCTAATGCTCTTCAGGATGGTTTAAACTAATTCAGCAGGGGGATGGGAACCTAAATTGTAGTTCCAGTGTCCAGGAGTTTGAGAGTAGTGATGTCAGAAATGAGATTTCAAGGTTGCAGGAGTGTACTGGCAAGTGGGACGTGGACGGGCTTATGCCCGAAACGTCAATTCTTCTTCTCCTTTGATGCTGCCTGACCTCCTGCGCTTTTCCAGCAATACATTTTTAAGCTCTGATTCCCAGCATCTGTAGTCCTCACTTTCTCCTAGTGGTTTTTAGTGTGTCTACTTTAATGCCAGGAGCATCCTGAATAAGGTGGGTGAACTTGCAGCATGGGTTGGGACCTGTGATTTCGATGTTGTGGCCATTTTGGAGACATGGATAGAGCGGGGTAATGAGTGGTTGTCACAAGTTCTGGGATTTAGATGTTTCAGTAAGAACAGAGAAGATGGCAAAAGAGGGGTAGGTGTGGCATTGTTAGTCAAGGACAGTATTACGATGGCAGAAAGGATGTTTGAGGACCCATCTAATGAGGCAGTATGATTTGAGGTAAGAAACAAGAAAGGAGAGGTCACTCTGTTGGGTGTTTTCTACAGGGCTCTGAATAGCTACTACAATTGCAACATTTAAAAGGCATTTGGATGGGTATATGAATAGGAAGAGTTTGGAGGGATATGGGCCGGGTGCTGGCAGGTAGGACTAGATTAGGTTAGGATATGTGGTCGGCATGGACAGGTTGGACCGAAGGGTCTGTTTCTGTGCTGTACATGGCTAGGACTCTATGAAAGGATAGCAAAGATAATTCTGGATCGGAGTGAGAGTAACAGGGTAGTTGTTATGGGGGACTTTAACTTTCCAAACATTAACTGGAAAAAAATATAGCTCGAGTACTTTAGATGGGTCAGTTTTCATCCAATGTGTGCAGGATGGTTTCCTGACACAGTATGTAGACAAGTCAACAAGGGGGGAAGCCACATTGAATTTGGTATTGAGTAATGAACCTGGCAAGGTGTTAGGTTTGGAGGTAGGTGAGCACTTTGGTGATAGTGACCACAATTCTGTTATGTTTACTTTAGTGATGGAAAGGGATAGGTACATAACTACCGCGGGTCCTTGATAAGTATGTACCTGTCAGGCAGGAAGGAAGTGGTCAAGCAAGGGTGCCATGGTTTACTAAAGAAGTTGAATCTCTTGTCAAGAGGAAGAAGAAGGCTTATGTTAGGATAAGATGTGAAGACTCATTTAGGGTGCTTGAGACTTACGATTTAGCCAGGAAAGACCTAAAAAGAGAGCTGAGAGAGCCAGGATGGGACATGAGAAGTTGTTGGCAGATATGTTCAAGGAAAACCCTCAAGCTTTATATAGGTATATCAGGTATAAATGAATGACTAGAGAAAGATTAGGGCCAATTAAGTATAGTAGTGGGAAGTTGTGCGTGCAGTCCAAGGAGATGGGGGAAGCATTAAATGAATATTTTTCATCAGTATTCACACTGGAAAAAGACAATGTTGTCAAGGAGAATACGGAGATAGAGGCTACTAGACTATAGGAAATTATTTCACCACAGGAAATGTCATCACCAACCCAATGAAACTCAAACATACAAGTAGAAAGTGGGCTACACCACCAGTGCTTCATTCGGAGGCTCACGGAAGATGTTACCTAGTATGGTGATGAAAACGAACATGCCAGCTCAGCAAGCAAACTTACTAGTCCAGGTTACTAGACTAGATGGGATTGAGGTTCACAATGAGGAGATGTTAGCAATTCTGGAAAGTGTGAAAATAGATAAGTCCGCTGGGCCGGATGGGATTTATCCTAGGATTCTCTGGGAAACCAGGGAGAACATTGCAGAGCCTTTGCTTTTGATCTTTATGTTATTATTGTCTACAGGAAGCGCCAGGAGACTGGAGGATAGCAAATGTTGTCCCCTTGTTCAAGAAGGGGAGTAGAGACAATCCTGGCAATTGTAGACCAGTGAGTCTTACTTCGGTTGTGGGTAAAGTGTTGGAAAAGGTTATAAGAGAGAGGACTTATAATCATCTAGAAAGGATAAAGTTGATTAGGGGTAGTCAGCATAGTTTTGTGAAGGTCGTGCCTCACAAACCTTCTTGATTTCTTTGAGATGGCGACCAAACAGGTAGATGAGTGTAAAGTGATTGATCTGGTGTGTATGGATTTCAGTAAGGTGATTGATAATGTTCCCCACGTTAGGCTATTGCACAAAATGTGGGGGTATGGGATTGAGGGTGATTTAGCGGTTTGGATCAGAAATTGGCTAGCTGTAAAAAGACAAAGGGTGGTGGTTGATGGGAAATATTCATCCTGGAGTTCAGTTGCTAGTGGTCTATCGCAAGGATCTTTTTTGGGGCCACTGCTGTTTGTCATTTTATAAATGACCTAGATGAGACCATAGAAGGATGGGTTAGTAAATTTGTATATGACATTAAGGTCAGTGGATTAGTGGATAGTGCTGAAGGAAGTTGCAGGTTACAGAGGGACAGAGATAAGCTGCA
>NW_025194612.1:2091-4163 GCF_004010195.1 Chiloscyllium plagiosum | reverse complement strand
GAATGTGCAAACTTCACACAGATCGTCGCCCAAGTTGGGAATTGAACCTGGGGCGTCTGGCGCTGTGAGGTAGCAGTGCTAACCACTGTGTTACCGTGCCGCCTACTGTTCTTCCTTAAACATGTAAATCCTGGGACCTGCAACAATCATTCCTGTGCCTGCTCTATCCATGTATCCGAAATGGTCACAACATTGACGTCCCAGGTACCAACCCATGCTGCAAGTTCATCCACCTTATTTTGGATGCCCCTGGCATTGAAGTAGACACACTTCAAACCAACACCTTGCTTGCTGGTGCCATCTTGCATCCCTGATACTTGATTTCGGATCTCCATACTCTCAATCTTTTGTATACTCGAACTACAATTTTGGTTCCCATCCCCTTGCTGGATTAGTTTAAACCCACCCCCAATAGCCTTAGCGAATATCCCCTCCCCAGGATACTGGTACCCTTCTTGTTCAGCCGAAGACCATCCTGCTTGTGCAGGTCCCACCTACCCTAGAAAGAGCCCCAATTATCCAAGAATCCAAAACCCACCAGCCTCCACCATCCCTGTTGCCACGTGTTGAACTCCAATCTCTTCCTATTCCTCACCTCACTAGCACGTGGCACGGGCAACGAAAAAGAGACAACAACTCTGTTCGTCCTAGCTCTAAGCTTCCATCCTAGCTCCCTGAATTTCTGCCTTAAATCCCCATCTCTCTTCCTACCTATATCGTTGGTGCTCGCTGGACCATGACCTGTAGCTGCTCCCTTTCCCACTTAAGAATCCCCAAAACACGATCAGAGATATTATGAACCCTGGCACCTGGGAGGCAACACACCAACCGTGAGTCTCTTCCGTCCCCACAGAATTTTCTATCTGTCACCTAACTATGGAGTCCCCAATGACTACTGCTCTGCTCCTCTCCCCCCTTCCCTTCTAACCAGCAAGGATAAACACTGTGCCATAGCCCGGTGTCCCACTGATTTCTCCTGGTAAGTCGTCCCCCACAATAGTATTCAAAACCGTAAACTTATTGTTGAGGGGAATGGCCACAGGGGATCTCTGCAGTGCCTGCCAGTTGCACTTCCGTCCCTTGACTGTAACCATTTTGCCTTTTACTTGTATCTGAGGAGTGACTAACTCCCTGTAACTCCCCTCAATAACCCTCTCTGTCTCCCGAATGATCCAAAGTTCATACAGCTCTAGCTCCAGTTCCCTAACGCGGTTTTCGTGGAGCTGGAGTTGGGTACACTTCCCGCAGATGTCGTCAGCAGGGACACTAGTCATGACCCTCACCTCCCACATTCGGCAGGAGGAACATTCAAATGCCCTCACTTCCATTCCCACGATTCTCAATTCCCAAAGAGACTGTTGAAAAAAACAAAGAATAAAAAAAACCTCGTTATCTTACCAATCTTACATTACCCACACCTCAACCCACCTATCACACTCTCAGATAACTTGTCTCCTCCTATTTGTCTCTGTACCGCCTCGGCACAAAAGCCTCATTCCAAATGAAGAGCTCTTGCCTGAAACGTCGATTCTCCTGCTTCTCGGGTGCTGCCTGCCCTACTGTGCCTTTCCAAGTCCACAATCTCTACGCAGTGGCGAGGCAGTGGATTTGTGTTGGGGACTGAAGATAGAGGCCTCACTTTTGCACAATTCAATTGTCTGGTAATGTCTGCTCCAACAGGACATGATATCAGAGAGGTCCGGAGAGTGTTTGACCTCGAGCGAACAGGGATTTGATGGTGATCACATCCACCTGTTGACCTGCTCCTTCGCAGAGGTGGAGGCTTGCAAATTTCCTGTCAAATTGTTGGTGCCTAAATCCCTTAAATTCAATCCTAGCTTCAGGCACAATCCACAATCTGTGAGAGACTGTTTCCCATTCTCTTGATTTTAAAAAATTTATAACATCAATTTCACAGCATATTAGAAGGGGTAGTTTTAATAAACAATCAGTCCACCATGATAAGATGAAGTCGCGCAATTTATCCGAAATAGAACTTGATCAGAGTTTGAACATGGAAGGAAAAGGCTCCGGTTACAGTGGGAGAGAATCGTTCACTTGTTGTGTGTGTG
>NW_025194612.1:0-1186 GCF_004010195.1 Chiloscyllium plagiosum | reverse complement strand
AGCAAGTGAGAAACAGTATATTCTGTGAATGTGATCAGCTTGAATTCGCAGCTGGTATTTGTCAAGGTGCAGTATCGGAAGCTGCGAAATAAGGGTCTTTGGTGTCAGGGGCAAAGTACTGGCATGGCTTGAGTTTTGGCTGACTGGCTGAAAACAGTTGGGTGAAAGGGTCTTTTCCAGGATGGCAGTGTGGAGTTCAGCAAGAGTCAGTTTTGGCACCACAACTATTCCCGTTATGCGTGAATGATTGGGTCAAAGGACCTGAGAATTTTGTTGATATTTTGCAGAATACACAACAACAGGTGGAAGGACAGATGGTTTTGAGGAAGTGGGCAGGCTGCAGAATGACATGGACTTGATTAATGCATGGATAAAAAATTGTTGCACTTAGAACACTGTGTGGAAAAGAGAGAGGTCATAAAGTAATGGCATGATTAGAGGCATAGACCATTTTGTGACGGGGAAAGGCTTCAGAGATGCCTCGGTTAAAGGCACTTGAGAGACCTAGTTGAGGTTTTTCTTATGTTTAACATGCAGGTTCTGTTGGCCGTTCGGAGAGTCAATGCAATGTTGGCATTCATTCAAGCGAGTTAAGAACCAACTGCAGAGGTTTGCAACTGACGCGAGAAGAGGCTCTCGTCAGACGCATTTGGATTATCTAGAATAGCTTTTGCCCTCATGTCGAAAGGGAGATATATTATGAGTGGTGGATAGGAGGTTTACAATGGCTGACACAGTGGTAGCACTGCTGTCTTCCAGCCTCAGCAACGCTGGTTCAATGTCTTCATCGGGCGACTGTCTGCAGTTTGCACGTTCTTTCCGTGTCTTCGTGAGTTTTCTCCACAGAAGGAAAATACGTTGTTGATGTCATTTGGCCATGGGAAATGCAGAGTTTGAGGAATCGGGTAGAGGTGTGAGGTTTTGTGCAATGATCTTCGAATGTTTCATGGGTTCTTCTTGGGCTGATTTGCCTTTTTGCACATTGTCAGGATTCTATTAGAACAATATTGATCGCAGGGATGAAGGACGTGTCGTCGAAGAATTTATTTTTTTTTAAAAGCACAGTTTCCATGTAAACATGCGATCTCAAGTCAATCTCTTGAACAATATGAGGAGTGGAGGGGCATTCTTCAAAGGAAATCATGAAGGCAAGGAGCATATTAGATAGCCTTAGCACATAAATTTA
>NW_025194611.1:0-4163 GCF_004010195.1 Chiloscyllium plagiosum | reverse complement strand
GGGGGGGGAGACACCATCATCCCACACACCGCCCTCCCCCCCAACACCCCCCGGGGTTAAGGTCCACCCTGTTACTGTACCGGAGTGTGCTGAGGGTCTCCTCGTAGTTAATGTCGGCGGGGCTCAGAGCCGCAATCATCGCAGTCCGCGAGTTACCCCCTGGTACCACAGACAAGGGGTTAGACTGATGGACCATTCCCCTACACTCCCCCCACCCCTCACAATCCGAGCACTCCCACTCTCCCCCCATCGGGAAACACTGTCCACACACTCACTTGGACACTGAGGCACTGCCCTCGTGGTATTATCACTGGACACTCAACCCAGAGAGCCAGGTCAATACCCCAGTGACAGGATCCAATCCCACCACAACCGATGGTGGGAACTCAACTCAATTAATAAAATCTGGAATTAAGAGTCGAATGATGACCATGAATCCATTGTCAATTCTGATATAAACCCCCATCTGGGTCACTAATGTCCCTCAGGGAAGGAAACTGGCATCCTTACCTGGTCTGGTCTACAAGTGACTCCAGACCAACAGCAACGGGGTTAACTCTTAACTGCCCTCTGGGCAATTAGGGATGGGCAAGAAACACTGGCCTGGTCAGTGACGGAATGAAGACAGAGAACGCTCCACACCCCCCCCCCCCCCCCCACCATCAGGAACATGACCCTGTCGCTGCCCCCTAGGATCCCACATCCATCAAACTCTCGAATCAAATCACCACCTTCCAACTCCTCCGCGGACAGCATTAGGGATCCAACTGAAATGTACAGAATACTGAACAGCCTGGATAGAGAAGATGTTGGGAAGAGAGACTAGGACCCGAGGGCCTAGCCTTAGAGTAAAGGGAAGGCTATTTAGAATGGAGATGAGGAGAAGCCTCTCCAGCCAGAGAGCGATGAATCTATGGAATTCATTGCCACAGAAGGGTGGGGAGGCCTGGTCATTGACTATATTTAAGACTCAGATAGATAAGTCCTTGAGTACCGAGGGGTCAAAGGTTACAGGAGAAAGTGGGAGAATGGGGTTGAGAAACGGATCAGCCATGATTGAATGGCAGAGCAGGCTCGATGGGTAGAATGGCCTAATTTCTGCTCCGATGCCTTATGGAGACAGTGACTGTCCTATGACAGGCAGCAGCCGATGTAAACTTGGAGTCAATGTGTAGCAGACATTAGAGTCAGACCTGGCACACCGAAAGACGGCTGTGATCATATTGTCATAGAGATGTACAGCATGGAAACAGACCCTTCGGTCCAACCCGTCCATGCCGGCCAGATATATAAAGAGAAAGAGAGAAAAGAGACCGGCAGGGGCAAATGGAAGCAACACAACAAGAGCAAAGCAAGCAGAAATGTGGGTTTAACGTACTGCGTGGTCTGAGGGAAGAAAGAGCAGTTGAGGAATAATGGCAACATAGAAGGCAGGCTGAACAGAGAAGAAGTTGAGGTGACGCAAATAAAGTGGAAATCAGTGACGGTAGACAAGAAAAGAGAAAGGCCCCAGTAGCCAAGGAATGGGAGGAACTGGAAATGTCATCGGACTCAGATTCTGATGGGGCATCATTGAGTTGTCGCTCTGGTAAATGGAAAAAAGCACCAAGGATGCTGCCACCGCTTATAAAAGCTGGAAGAAACCCACAATACATACCTTGAGGAACTCAGGACCTGGAAGAGCTGACGAATGCACTGTGCAGTTCATATGAAGGAGCGGGAAAGAGGACCGGGGCTTTTGAAGATGAAACTACAGGGCGATGACTGCCTATAAGAAATTTGAAGGCAGTGCTGTTGAGGTTAGTAGGGCTGCCGAAGTTAAAGGAAATAGTGGTTCGAGCCCGTTTCATAAATGCTGCAGACAATCCAAAGATTGATGTTTTAATGTGTTTGATCGAGTGAGACAGAATGCATGATGGGGCATAATAGACTGCCATCCGTCCAAATTGGGCACCCAGGCTCTGAGAAGGGATCCAATGGGAGGCAATGAAAACCCGGCCGCCTTAATGGGCAAAAAAGTTTTAAAAAGTGGAGTCTGGAAACAGAGAAAGACATGGAGAGCAATCAGCTGCTGATTACAGTGTTCCGAAATTCCATCATTAAGGTAACACCCTCCCAAGTCAGGACAAGACTGGAGGAGGTGGTGGGATTGACATTATCAGTGAGCCACCAGGAATTTAGAGACCGCATAGCTCATGTAATTGAAATATTTCGAAATGACAAAAATAAACGGCCTGGACAGCTGGAGGAGATGCAAAGGAAGCTGGAGCAAATGCAGCCCAAAGAACTTAACAATAAAGAAAAAGAAAGACTAAAAATATGTTGCTAGTAAGAACCGACGCAGTAATCTACACTGGCATTAACCACTTGCCAGACAAGGGGGCAGGGGGAGGTTATTAGTGGCTGGAAAGGGTCCGAAATCCCATGCTAGGAATGGAGGTTTTTGGAGAAGCTTTCACGCATATGGCGTATCCAGGTCAGGGCAGATAGAAACAACAACGCCACCAGAACTGGGGTTCCCAAGGACAGGGAAGTAGTAACATGGAAATAAGAAATATGTAAAATAATCAGGCTCAACGTAAACCAGAAACGATGCTATCAACCGAGCCTTTCGGAGGCCATTTGTGGACCAGACGCTCTTTGCCACACAGTAGGCCTAGACAGTGGGGCAGCCAATTCCCAGACACCTACAGGTCCAGGGGGAACTGTTAACCTGTATGAGACATGGCAAGAATGCTCCGAGAAACCTTTTCAGAAGGGGCGCTGCCCTGTAGTAACATGTGAATCTGATCAATAATAAGTAGTTCAAGTTAATATCGAAGGGCGGCAGACACCAGTGATGATAGATACTGGAGCTAGATAAACCTCTGTGCAACCGCAGTATGCCTTTCGCCTTACCATGTTAAAAAAAAAATGATAAAACTGTGGAGTTCTCGGGGAAATCACAGTTAACTCGATATACAGCTCCATTAAGCTTCGAACTGGAAGGCAAAGCGATAGTTTTCCCGATACTCACGTCGAAAGAGAGGACAATTAATTGTTTGGTAGGGATGTTTTAGTACAGTTTGAAGTAAGATTGGGTTACACACAGCAGGGCTTACTCATAGAAAATGGTAAAATACAATTAATGATGCAAGAGTATACAGATGTTAATGTTAATTGGAAAGGTGACACAGCAACTGATTTTCAAGACATTTGGGGAAGTGGGAAGCAGAAGGGTTGATGCTGTTACCTGGAGCAAAACCGCCTACGTCTGAGCTACAATATGATACATTGAGGATCAGGATGGGGCATTAGAGAGGCGGCGGTATCAGAATGTCGTGGCACCACAATACTTGAGAAGTAATAGGGGATCAGGGGATGATATTCAATTAAAGAGAAATGCGTTCCTGGAAAAGTGGTGTATGTTCCTGGCAGCGCACCATACGTAAACATTCAGGGAAATGAGTGTTATTAATCTAAAGACTGAGGACATACGGCCAGGCATGTAAAAACATTTGGAGAATGGCACATGAAAACAACAGCGGTTTGGGAATAAGGGGATGCAGATATGATAAAATCAAACGAGGCAGTCTGTCAAGGACTGCGAAGGAACTCAAGGTAAGAGCCCAGCAGACTATGAGAGGGACAGTGGAGAAAGATGATCAATATGATAATGGGCAATGGAATACATTACCAACCACTTTGTGGTCACAGCATGATACAGATGTGAGGAACAGGGTTTGTCAAGATTGGTCTTATTATCGATGCGGGTTTACTTATTGTCACCTTCATCTTTTTTTGTGCCTAACATTTAAAAAGTTTCTTCAGTTCGTATCACTACATGGGCACTTGTGGTCATTTCAGCTAACCGGGGTAACACCTCCTCCTCCTACAATTTCGATCTGACACCAGCGACAGTGCAAGAGATAAATCCACATGCGACCTCCAATGCTACTTCTGAAGAACATGCGCGTCCGAGATTGTAAGGTGTCTTGGGTCTTTTTTTTAACTTTTCCAGTTATTGGATGACAGGCCTTAGGCGAATGGGACGCCAGGTATGGGGGAGAACCCATTAAGACTAAGTCTCTGAAAATTATTCAGTCCGTATTGGGACCTACACAGCTTGTATTGGGCATCAGCGAGTCTGTGCTTTTAGTGTTCTGTCTCTAGGTGCTACCAGT
>NW_025194610.1:0-4162 GCF_004010195.1 Chiloscyllium plagiosum | reverse complement strand
TGATCATCCCTAGCTCGCTGCATCTCACACACTTTGAGACCTCAACAACCCATTCTGTTCGAGACTCCCAATGATCTGTTAATTCATTACTTCACCTGTGTGGCTGCTTTTACTGTTGCCAAAGCAACAAGGTCTGAAATTCGAAGCTAAAACCTCTCAGGTCTGCTTTCCCCCTTTAAGACATTCCTCAAAACCTGCTTATTTGGCAATGCTTTTGGTCACCTGACCTAATATCACCATCTCTGGCCTTATGTTTAAAATTCTCAATCATATTTTTGTGGAATTATAAGCATGATAATAAAAATACAAACTGTTGTTGATTTGGACATTATCTTCAGATCTTTACTGTTGCTGAATGAATACTCTGTAATGTCTCTTACCCAACCACATTGTGGGAGCACCTTCATCACACAAACTGCAGCTGTACAAGAAAGTCAAACATCACCCTCTCCACAAGCAACAGGGCTTTGGCATTAATCACTGGTGTCTGTGGAAGGACAAACACAGTTGATGTTTCAAGGAGTGCAAAACGGATTACAGGGAATGAAAATGGTGCAGAATGAGATAATCAGAAATGGAAGGAAGATACACTTGCTTATTGGAAAAAGGAATTCTTGACTGCTAAAGATTCTCCAGAAAATATTGATAAGCAACACATGGTAAGGGGCTTGGCGGCAGTGAAAAATTAACTTACAAAAATGTCTGTAAAAATAATAACAAAACACCAAACAGACCAAACATACACCCATTGTTCGAGATTGAGGAAGCTAGATATTGACAAAGTGGTCATGAGGGAGCCCAGAGATGAAGCAGAGCAGTATAAGCTGTTATGATCCCACAGTCATAGAGATGTATAGCACCAACACAGACCCTTCGGTCTAACTCATGCTTGCCAAACACGTATCCGAACCTGGTCTATTCCCATTTGACAGTACTTGGCCCATATCCCTGTAAACGCTTCCTAATCATATCATGTGTCTATTTAGATGCCTTTAACATGTTTTAATTGGACTAGCCTCCACCACTTCCTCTGGCAGCTCATTCCAACCACTGCATGAAAGAGTTGTACTTTAGGCCCCTTTGAAATTTTATCCGTTCACCCTAAAGCAATGCCCTCTACATCTGGACACCACCACTCCAGGGAAAACACCTTGTTCATTTACTCTATTCATGCCCCTCATGATTGTATAAATCTCCATAACATCACCGCTCAGCCTATGGCACTCCAGGGAAAACAGCCCCAGCCTTTTATGCCTCACCCTACAGCTCAAATCCTCCAACCCGAACAACATCCATGTAATTCTTTTTTGAAACCTTTCAAGTTTCACAGCACCCTTCTGATAGGAGGCAGGCCAGAACTGCACACACTATTCCAAAAGTGGCCTAACGAATGTCCTGTACAGCAACATGACCTCCCACATCCTATGCTCAATGCTCGAACCAATAAAGGAAAATATACTGAACACCTTCTTCATCATCCTATCTACCTGCAACTTGACTTGCTAGGACTGTGAACCTGCACTACAAGGTCTCTTTGTTCTGCAAACGTTTCCAGGGCCTTGCCATTCAGTGTATAAGTCCTGCCCTGATTTGCTCTTCCAAACTGCAACCCCTCACATTTATCTAAATTAAACCCCATCTGATCAATATCTCATTGTAATCTGAGTTAACCTTCTTCATTATCCACAATACCTCCAATTTTGTATGACCTGCAAACTCATCTACGATACCAAATCATTTAAATGAATGACGAAACAAATCCAGAAATAAACCATTTCTCTGAGTTTGAATGTGCTCTGTGTAAATCCTGCCCAATGACTCTGGACCAGAGAAAAGCTGCACATGCGCCTGGCGGCTCCGCACGTGTCCAGTGAATTCTTGCCACGAATAAAGATGGCGGCACGCATTCATGTCTGCAGCCACACTGAGGCCATTCCCCGTTTACTGAAAACAAGAGACTGGGACGTTCAAATTTGTGTTTTCCGCTGTGCACATTTTGTTTGTAAAACCTCTCCGCTCATACAGAATCGCTCTCACCTCCTGCGGTTCCACAGACAGCCTTGATTTCTGTGGGTACCTATTCTCTGCCTGGTTACTCGTTTGTCCTTAGTATTTGTACAATCACTTTGGATTCTCCTTAAACCTATTTCCTAAAGCTATCTCATGTCCCCTTTTTGCCCTCATAGTTTACCTCGAGTATACTCCTACTGCCCATTTACTCCTCTCGGGATTCACACAAAAACAGCTCTCTGTACCTGCCATATGCCTCCTTCATTTTCTTGACCAGGCCCTCAATTTCTTTCGATGGGCAGCATTCTCTACACCGACCAGCCTCGGCCTTAACAGGAACATACTGTCTGTGTACTCTTGCTGTCGCAGGCCTATGGAAGCAATGGCAGATGAGGACAGAGAAGCAATCATTCCCAGTAAAGAGGTAATGTTGGGAAAAATAACAGCCTAAAGGTAGATGGGTCTCCTGGCCCTGATGGATTGCATCCCAGGGACTAAAAGAGATAGTGGGGGTGATGGTTGGGGGAGGGTGAATAACAAATAGACTCGTGATAATTCACTAAGATTTGTTGGATTCTGGGATGGTTTTGACAGACTGGAAGCTGCAAATGTGGTGCCACTATTTTTCAAAAAGGACCCGTTAGCTTAACTTCTGTAGTGGAGAAAATGCTTGAAACTCAAGGAAGTAGTGGTGAGATATCTGGGTAGAAATTGTCTCATTTAGCAAACACAGCATGGATTCATGAAAGGCAGGTCACGTTTAAGGATTTACTGGAATTATTTGAGGATACGACGAGTGCGTTGGACAAGGGGGACTCGGTGGATGTGGTGTATCTGGATTTCCAGAAGGTATTCGACAAGGTGCCACACAAAAGGCTGCTAAATAAGGTAAAGATGCATGGCATTGTGGGTAATGTATTATCATTGATACAGGATCGGTTAACCAACAAAAAATAATGAATGGGGATAAATAGGTGTTTGGGTTATTGTTGGCACTACAACTGTTTGCAATTTACACAAATGTTTTGGAGTTGAGGACCAAGTGTACGGTGTCAGAGTTCACATTTGATACAAAGATCAGGTAGAGCAATGTCTGCAGAGGCCACTGTCAGTATGCACAGGGATACAGATCGGTTAAGTGAGTGGGTAAGGGTCTGGCAGATGGAGAGAAAATGAGGTCTGCAGATGCTGGAGATCAGAGCTGCTGGACAAAATTCCTCATTCCTGAAGAAGGGCTAATGCCCGAAACGTCGATTCTCCTGTTCCCGAGATGCTGCCTGACCTGCTGCGCTTCTCCAGCAACACATTTCCAGCAACACATTTCCATCTCTGGCAGATGGAGTTCAATGTTGGGATATGTGAAGTCATGCATTTTGGTTGGGCTAACAGCAAACTGGATGATGAAATGGTGAAAACATGCAGCAGGCTGCAGTGCAGAGGGAGCTGGGTGTCCTTGTGCATGAATCACAGGAAGTTGGTTTGTAGGTGCAGCAGGTAATTATGGCAGTGAAGGGAATATTGTCCTTCCTTGATAGAGGGATGGTTATGCTGCAGCTGTACAGGGTGCTGGGGAGGCCACACCTGGAGTACTGTGTACAGGTTTGGTCTCCTTACTTCAGGAAGGATGTACTGGCACTGGAGAGAGTACAGAGGAGGTTCACTAGTTTGAGTTGGGAGTTGAGAGGGTTGGTGTATGTGGAGAGATTGAGAAAACTGGTTCTACACATTGTAATTTAGAAGAATGGGAGGTTAGAGAGGAAAAGAATAAAATTATGAAGGGAGTAGATAAGATAGAAGCAGAGAGGCTATTTCCACTTGGGGCCGGGTCAAACTAGAGCATTACCTCAAAACAAGGGGGAGCAGATTTAGGACTGAGTTCAGGAGGAGCTTCTTCAGGTAAAGGGTTGTGAATCTGTGGAATTCCATGCCGAGTGCAACATTTGACATTATCAACTTGAATGCCTTTAAGGCAAAATGTAGATTTGGGAACAGGAAAAGAATTAAGGGTTATGGTGAGAGAGCAGGAATGTGGAGCTGAGGCCATGAAAAGCTCAGGCCTGATCTTATTGACTGGCAAACAGGCTTGAGGGGCCAGATGAAAGTTCTTGCCTTGGTCCACCAAAATTGCCCTTTGTCCAATTCAGAACCTTAA
>NW_025194609.1:0-4162 GCF_004010195.1 Chiloscyllium plagiosum | reverse complement strand
CATCCCTTCTCTTTCTTTTCCTCTCTATCATTTTTTCCTTCTCTCCATCATTCTCTGTCTCTCAATTGTTCTCTCCATCTCTAAATCACTCTGTCTCTCATTCTCTCTATCATTGTGTTTCACACTCGCTCATTCATTCGCTCTCTCTCAAAATCGTTCTGTCTCTCTCTCTCTCTCTCTCCCTTGATCATTCAAAGATGTGGAAGGGTAGGCCTCCTGCATCGTGGTTCCTCCGCACAAATCAATATTCTTTTTGTTTTTTCTATTTCCTTACCTTCCACGATGTACCTTTCACCTTTTGTGTTCCCTTGTTCATCCTTGGGAGCCATATTGGCTGGGGTGGTACTGGAGTATTGGTGGCAAGGATCAGGTCTCCAACAGGTAGTAGGCCCAGAGCCTGGACGCTTGGCTCTGGCTGTGCTGGAGAAGGGACTCCTGGTGGTAGTAGGCCTGGCTGGCTGTGCTGGAGAAGGGACTCCTGGTGGTAGTAGGCCTGGGGCCTGGTTCCTTGGCTCTGGCTGTGCGGGAGAGGTGACTCCTGGTGGTAGTAGGCCCAGAGCCTGGACCCTTGGCTCTGGCTGTGCTGGAGAGGGGACTCCTGGTGGTAGTAGGCCCGGAGCCTGGACACTTGGCTCTGGCTGTGTGGGAGTGAGGACTCCTGGTGATAGTAGGCCCCGAGCCTGGACACTTGGCTCTGGCTGTGTGGGAGTGAGGACTCCTGGTGGTTGTAGGCCCGGAGCCGGGTTCCTTGGCTCGGACTGTGCTGGAGAGTGGACTCCTGGTGGTAGTAGGCCCAGAGTCTGGACTCTTGGCTCTGGCTGTGTGGGAGTGAAGACTCCTGGTGGTAGTAGGCCCGGGGCCTTGACTCTTGGCTCTGGCTGTGCAGGCGAGGGGGCTCCTGGTGGTAGTAGGCCCGGAGCCTGGTTCCTTGGCTCTGACTGTGCGGGAGAGGGGACCCCTGGTGGTAGTAGGCCCGGGGCCTGGACTCTTGGCTCTGGCAGTGCTGGAAAGGGGACTCCTGGTGGTAGTAGGCCTGGAGCCTGGACTCTTGGCTCTGGCTGTGCGGGAGAGGGGACTCATGGTGGTAGTAGGCCCGGAGCCTGGACTCTTGGCTCTGGCTGTGCTGGAAAGGGGACTCCTGGTGGTAGTAGGCCCGGAGCCTAGCCCCTTGGTTCAGGTGGTGCTGGAGAGGTGACTCCTGGTGGTAGTAGGCCCGGAGCCTGGATACTTGGCTCTGGCTGTGCGGGAAAGGGGACTCCTGGTTTTTGTAGGCCCGGGGCCTGGACTCTTGGCTCTGGCTGTGCAGGCGAGGGGACTCCTGGTGGTAGTAGGCCTGTAGCCTGGTTCCTTGGCTCTGGCTGTGTGGGAGAGGCGACTCCTGGTGGTCGTAGGCCCGGGTCCTGGACTCTTGGCTCTGGCTGTGCTGGAGAGGTGACTCCTGGTAGTAGTGGCCCGGGGCATGACACTTGGCTCTGGTGGTGCTGGAGAGGTGTCTCCTGGTGGTTGTAGGCCCAGAGCCTGGACTCTTGGCTCAGGCAGTGCTGGAGAGGGGACTCCTGGTGGTTGTAGGCCCAGAGCCTGGACTCTTGGCTCTGGTGGTGCTGGAGAGGGGACTCCTGGTGGTAGTAGGCCCGGAGCCTGGACTCTTGGCTCTGGCTGTGTGGGAGAGTAGGCCCGGAGCCTGCACTCTTGGCTCTGGCTGTGCTGGAGAGGGGACTCCTGGGGGTAGTAGGCCCGGAGCCTGGACCCTTGGTTCTGGCTGTGTGGGAGAGGGGACTCCTGGTGGTAGTAGGCCCGGAGCCTGGACTCTTGGTTCTGGCTGTGTGGGAGAGTAGGCCCGGAGCCTGCACTCTTGCCTGAATCTCCTGGGGCAGGAGCATTGTCCCCGAAGGCCGAGACATCTTGCAGAAGCTCTGCAGCCAGACCTGAGACCCAATCTGAACAAAAAGAGAAACTCTTATTGAAGTAATTGCTCAAAATGCAGCCGGACTGTGACGATGAAACTCTATTCACTGTCTTCAGGATAGATGTGACTGTTAATAAATATTCATTCATCGTCTCTCTTCCTCAATAATTCTCTCCATCTCACACTCAATCATTCTCTTTTTTTCTCTTAGTCATTCATTCTGTCGCAATTATTCTCATTCACACTCTCTCTCTCTCTCGAACATTCTCTCCATCTTATTCGAACATTCTCTCCATCGATCTCTCGAACATTCTCTCCATCTCTCTTTCTATCATTCTCTCCATCGCTCTCTCGATCATTCTCTCCATCTCTCTCTCTCTCTCGATCATTCTCTATCTCTCTCTCAAACATTCTCTCCATCTCTCTCTCAAACATTCTCTCTATCTGTCTCCTAGGCAATCTCTCTCTCTCTCTCTCTCGATCATTCTCTCCAACTCTCTCTCGGTCATTCTCTCCATTTCTCTCTTGAACATTCTCTCAATCTCTCTCTCGACCATTCTCTCCATCTCTCTTTCGATCATTCTCTCCGTCTCTCTCTTGAACACTCTCTCCTTCACTCCTTTGAAAATTCTCTCTCTTGATCATTCTTTCCATCTATAACTCATGAACATTCTCTCCATCTTTCTCTCGATCGTTCTCTCCATTCTCTCTCAAACATTTTCTCCATCTTTCTCTCGAACTTTGTCTGTCTCTCTCAATTATTGGCTCCATCTCTCACGATCATTCTCTCCATCTCTCTCTCGAACATTCTCTCCATCTCTCTCTCGAACATTCTCTCCATTTCTCTCTCTTGAACATTCTCTCCATCTCTTTCGATCATTCTCTCCATCTCTCTCTTGATCGTTCTGTCCATCTCTCTCTCAAACATTTTCTCCATGTCTCTTTCAATCATTCTCTCCATCTCTCTCTTGAACATTATCTCCATCTCTCTTTCGATCATTCTCTTTATCTCTCTTTCGATCATTCTCTCTCTCTCTCTCTCTCACATTTTCTCCTTCTAACTCTCTTGAGCATTCTCTCCATCTCTCTCTTGATCATTCTCTCCATCTCTCTTTCGATCATTCTCACCATCTATCCCTTGATCATTCTCTCCATCTCTCTCTCTCTCGACCATTCTCTCTCTCTTTCGATTTTCTCTCCATCTCTCTCTCAAACATTCTCTCCATCTCTCTCTCGATCATTCTCTCCATCTTTCTCTCTCGATCATTCTCTCTCTCTTTCAATCATTCTCTCCATCTCTCTCTCGAACATTCTCTCCATCTCTCTTTTGATCATTCTCCCCATCTCTGTCTTGAACATTCTCTCCATCTCTCTCGCGATCATTCTCTACATCTCTCTCTCGAATGTTATCTCCGTCTCTCTCTCTCTCTCTCTCTCTCGATCATTCCCTCCATCGTATTCGAACATTCTCTCTATGTCTCTCTCGAACATTCTCTCCATCTCTCTCTCGATCATTCTCTCCATCTCTCTCTCGAATGTTATCTCCGTCTCTCTCTCTCTCTCGATCATTCCCTCCATCATATTCAAACATTCTCTCTATGTCTCTCTCGAACATTCTCTCCAACTCTCTCTCGATAATTCTCTCCATCTCTCTCTCGAACATTCTCTCCATCGATCTCTTGAACATTCTCTCCATCTCTATCTCTCGATCATTCTCTATCTCTCTCTAAAAGATTCTCTCCATCTTTCTCTCAAACATTCTCTCTATCTGTCTCCCAGGCATTCTCTCTCTCTCTCTCTCTCTCTCTTGAACATTCTCTCCATCTCTCTCTCGATCATTCTCTCCATCTCTCTTTCGATCATTCTCTCCATCTCTCTCTTGAACACTCTCTCCGTCTCTCCCTCGATCATTCTCTCTCTCGATCATTCTGTCCATCTATAACTCATGAACATTCTCTCCATCTCTCTCTCTCGATCATTCTCTCCATCTCTCTCGAACATTCTCTCCATCTCTCTCTCTTGAACATTCTCTCCATCACTTTCTTGATCATTCTCTCCATCTCTCTCTCGAACATTCTCTCCATCTCTCTCTCTTGAACATTCTCTCCATCACTCTCTTGATCATTCTCTCCATCTCTCTCTCGAACATTCTCTCCATCTCTTTTGATCAATCTCTCCAACTCTCTCTTGATCGTTCTCTCCATCTCTCTCTCAAACATTCTCTCCATCTTTCTCTCAAACATTCTCTCCATCTTT
>NW_025194608.1:0-4162 GCF_004010195.1 Chiloscyllium plagiosum | reverse complement strand
ATTCTCTTCACTGCTGTCTGTGTGGATTTCTGCTCTATTTCCCCTCACTGCTGTCTGTGTGGATTCCTGTACTGATTCTCTTCACTGCTGTCTATGTGGATTCCTGCATTGATTCCCCTCACTGCTGTCTGTCTGGATTCCTACATTGTTTCCACTCAATGGTGTCTGTGTGTATTCCTGCACTGATTCTCTTCACTGCTCTCTGTGTGGATTCCTGCTTTGGTTCCCCTCTAACATGACTGTGTGGATTCCTGCACTGATTCTCTTCACTGCTGTCTGTGTGATTTTGTGCTCTGCTTGTCTTCACTGCTCTGTGTTGATTCCTTCACTGATCCACCTCAGTGCTGTCTGTGAGGATTCCTGTACTGATTCCCCTCACTGCTGTCTGTGTGGATTCCAGCACTGATTCTCGTCACTGCTGTCTGTGTGGATTCTATACTGATTCTCTTCACTGTTCTCTGTGTGGATTCCTGCACTGATTCCCCTCACTGCTGTTGGTGTGGATTCCTGCACTGATTCTCTTCTCTGCTGTCTGTGTGGATTCCTGCACTGACTCCCCTCACTGCTGTCTGTGTGGATCCCTGCATTGATTCCCCTCAATGGGGTCTGTGTGGAGTCCTGCACTGATTCTCTTCACTGCTGTCTGTGTGGATTCCTGCTTTGGTTCGTCTCAAACATGTCTGTGTGGATTCCTGCACTGATTCTATTCACTGCTCTGTGTGTGAATTCCTGCTTTGGTTCCCCTCAAATATGTATGAGTGGATTCCTGCACTGATTCCCCTCACTGCTGTCTTTGTGGTTTCCTGCACTGATTCCCCTCACTGCTGTCTGTGTGGATTCCTGCATTGATTCCCCTCAATGGTGTCTGTGTGGATTCCTGCACTGATTCTCTTCACTGCTCTCTGTGTGGATTCCTGCTTTGGTTCCCCTCAAACATGCCTGTGTGGATCCTGCACTGATTCTTTTCACTGCTCACTGTGTGGATTCCTGATTTGGTTCCCCTGAAACATGTCTGTGTGGATTCCTGCACTGATTCCCCTCACTGCTGTCTGTGTGGATTCCTGCACTGATTCCCCTCACAGCTGTCTCTGTGGATTCCTGCACTGATTCTCTTCACTGCTCTCTGTGTGGATTCCACCACTGATTCTCTTCACTGCTGTCTGTGTGGATTCCTGCACTGATTCTCATTACTGCTGTCTATGTGGATTCCTGCACAGATTCCCCTCACTGCTGTCTTTGTGTATTCCTGCATTCTTTCCCCTCACTGCTGTCTGTTTGGATTCCTGCATTGATTCCCTTCATTGCTGTTCGTGTGGATTCCTGCACTGGTTCTCTTCACTACTCCCTGTGTTCATTCCTCCTCTGATTTTCTTCACTGCTGTCTGTGTGGATTCCTGCACTGATTGCCCTCACTGCTGTCTTTATGGTTTCCTGCACTGATTCCACTCACTGCTGTCTGTGTGGATTCCTGCATTCTTTCCCCTCACTGCTGTCTGTTTGGATTCCTGCACTGATTCTCTTCACTGCTGTTGGTGTGGATTCCTGCATTGGTTGTATTCACTGCTGTCTGTGTTGATTCCTGCACTGATTCCCTTCATTGCTGTTCGTGTGGATTCCTGCACTGGTTCTCTTCACTGCTCCCTGTGTTCATTCCTCCACTGATTTTCTTCACTGCTGTCTGTGTGGATTCCTGCACTGATTCCCCTCACTGCTGTTGGTGTGGATTCCTGCACTGATTCTCTTCACTGCTGTCTGTGTTCATTCCTCCACTGATTCTCTTCTCTCTGCACTGCTCTCTGTGTTCATTCCTCCACTGATTCTCTTCACTGCTGTCTGTGTGGATTCCTGCACTGATTCCCCTCACTGCTGTTGGTGTGGATTCCTGCACTGATTCTCTTCACTGCTGTCTGTGTTCATTCCTCCACTGATTCTCTTCACTGCTGTCTGTGAGGATTCCTGCACTGATTCCCCTCACTGCTGTCTGTGTGGATTCCTGCACTGATTCTCATTACTGCTGTCTGTGTTCATTCCTGCACTGATTCTCTTCACTGCTGTCTGTGTTCATTCCTCCACTGATTCTCTTCACTGCTGTCTGTGTGGATTCCTGCACTGATTCTCTTTACTACTGTCTGTGTGGATTCCTGCACTGATTCCCCTCACTGCTGTCTGTGTGGATTCCTGCACTGATTCCCCTCACTGCTGTTCGTGTGGTTTCCTGCACTGATTCTCTGCACTGCTCTCTGTGGGGACTCCTGCACTGATTCTCTTCGCTGCTGTCTGTGTGGATTCCTGCACGGATTCTCTTCACTACTGTCTGTTTGGTTCCTGAAGTGATTCCCTTCAGTGCTGTCTGTGTGGAGTTCTGCACTGATTTCCGTCACTGTTCTCTTTGCGCATTCCTGCACTGATTCCCCTCACTGCTGTCCGTGTGGATTCCTGCACTGGTTGTCTTCACTCCTCTCTGTGGGGACTTCTGCACTGATTCTCTTCGCTGCTGTCTGTGTGGATTCCTGCACTGATTCTCTTCACTACTGTCTGTGTGGATTCCTGCACTCACGCCCCTCACTGCTATCTGTGTGGATTCCTGCATTGATTCCCCTCAATGGGGTCTGTGTGGAGTCCTGCACTGATTCTCTTCACTGCTCTCTGTGTGGATTCCTGCTTTGGTTCGTCTCAAATATGTCTGAGTGGATTCCTGCACTGATACCCCTCACTGCTGTCTGTGTGGATTTCTGCACTGATTCTCGTCGTTGCTGTCTGTGTGGATTCCTGTACTGATTCTCTTCACTGCTGTCTGTGTGGATTCATGCCCTGATTTCCCTCACTGCTCTCTGTGGTGGATTTCTGCACTGATTCTCTTCACTGCTGTCTGTGTGGATTTCTGCACTGATTCCCCTCACTGCTGTCTGTGTGGATTCCTGCACTGATTCCCGTCACTGCTGTCTGTGTGGATTCCTGCACTGATTCTCTTCACTGCTGTCTGTGTGGATTTCTCCACTATTTCCCCTCACTGCTGTCTGTGTGGATTCATACATTGATTCCCCTCACTGCTGTCTGTGTGGATTCCTACATTGTTTCCACTCAATGGTGTCTGTGTGGATTCCTGCACTGATTCTCTTCACTGCTCTCTGTGTGGATTCCTGCTTTGGTTCCCCTCTAACATGACTGTGTGGTTTCCTGTACTGATTCTCTTCACTGCTGTCTATGTGGATTCCTGCATTGATTCCCCTCACTGCTGTCTGTGTGGATTCCTACATTGTTTCCACTCAATGGTGTCTGTGTGGATTCCTGCACTGATTCTCTTCACTGCTCTCTGTGTGGATTCCTGCTTTGGTTCCCCTCTAACATGACTGTGTGGTTTCCTGCACTGATTCTATTCACTGCTCTCTGTGTGGATTCCACCACTGATTCTCTTCACTGCTGTTTGTGTGGATTCCTGCACTGATTCTCTTCACTGTTCTCTGTGTGGATTCCTCTACTGAATCCCCTCACTGCTGTTGGTGTGGATTCCTGCACTGATTCTCTTCACTGCTCTCATGTGTATTCCTGCTTTGGTTCGTCTCAAACATGTCTGTGTGGATTCCTGCACTGATTCCCCTCACAGCTGTCTGTGTGGAGTCCTGCACTGATTCTCTTCACTGCTCTCTGTGTGGATTCCAGCACTGATTCTCATTACTGCTGTCTGTGTGCATTCCTGCTCAGATTCCCCTCACTGCTGTCTGTGTGGATTCCTGCACTGATTCCCCTCACTGCTGTCTTTGTGTATTCTTGCATTCTTTCCCCTCACTGCTGTCTGTTTGGATTCCTGCACTGATTCTCTTCACTGCTGTTGGTGTGGATTCCTGCATTGGTTGTATTCACTGCTGTCTGTGTGGATTCCTGCACTGATTCCCTTCATTGCTGTTCGTGTGGATTCCTGCACTGGTTCTCTTCACTGCTCCCTGTGTTCATTCCTCCACTGATTTTCTTCACTGCTGTCTGTGTGGATTCCTGCACTGATTCGCCTCACTGCTCTCTGTGTGGATTCCTACATTGATACCACTCAATGGTGTCTGTGTGGATTCCTGCACTGATTCTCTTCACTTCTCTCTGTGTGGATTCCTGCTTTGGTTCCCCTCAAACATGACTATGTGGATTCCTGCACTGATTCTATTCACTGCTG
>NW_025194607.1:2976-4161 GCF_004010195.1 Chiloscyllium plagiosum | reverse complement strand
CCTCAATCTCTTCTTGTCTAGATGCAAGTATCTTTGTATCTTCCTCGCCAACATTTTCATTTTCTATAGTGAACAATGTTGAAACATAATTATTTAGTGCTTCCCCTATCTCCTCCGACTCCACACACAACTTCCCACTATTATCCTAGATTGGCCCTAATTTAACTCTCGTCATTCTTTTTTTCCTGACATACCTATGGAAAGCCTTAGGGTTAACCCTGATCATATCCACCAACAACTTCTCATGTCTCCTCTTGGCTCATCTGAACTCTCTTTTTAGGTCTTTCCTGACTTCCTTGTAACCCTCAAGCGCCCTGAGTTTTCACATTTTGTCCTCACATAAGCCTTCTTCTTCTTCTTGACCAGGGATTCCACTTCCTTAGTAAACCACGGCTCACGCGTTCTATATCTTCCTCCCTGCCTAACAGGTGCATATTTATCTAGGATACACAGCAGCTTTTCCTTGAATAAGTTCCATACTTTTAATGTGCTCATCCCCTGCAATTTCCTTCCCCATTCTACGCTTCCTAAATCTTTCCTAATTGCATCGTAATTTCCCTTCCCCAGCCGTAACTCTGGCGCGGTGGAGTACACGTATCCCTTTCCATCACTAAAGTAAACCTGACAGAATTGTGATCGCTGTCTCCAAAGTGCTCACCTATTTCCAAGTCTAACACCTGGCCAGGTTCGTTACCCAGTACTAAATCTAAAGTGGCTTCACCCCTTGTAGGCCTGTCTACATACTGTGTCAGGAAGCCCTCCTTCACACACTGGACAAAAACTGACCCATCTATAGAACTCGTACTGTAGTGATCCCAGTCAATATTTAGATAGTTGAAGTCCCCCATGACAACTACCCTGCCTCTCTCATTCCTATCGAGAATCATGTTTGCTATCCTTTCCTCTACATCTCTGGGACTATTCGGAGGCCTATAGAAAACTCCCAGCATGGTGACTTCTCCTTTCCTGTTTCTAACTTCAGCCCACACTACCTCAGTTAACGAGTCCCCAAACATCCTTTCTACAACTGCAATATTGTCCCTGATCAACAATACCACACCTCCCCCTCTTTTACCATCTTCTCTGTTCTTACTGAAATATCTGAATCCCGGAACCTGCAACAGCCATTCCACTCCCTGCTCTATCCATTTCTCTGTAATGGCCACAACATCGAAGTCCCAGGTA
>NW_025194607.1:0-2683 GCF_004010195.1 Chiloscyllium plagiosum | reverse complement strand
AGCTTCCATCCTAGCTCCCTGAATTTCTGCCTCAAGTCCCAATCTCTCTTCCGACCTATGTCGTTGGTGCCGATGTGGACCATGACTTGGGCTGCTCTCCTTCCCCCTGAAGGATCTAAAAACATGATCAGAGACATCACTGACCCTGGAACCCGGGAGGCAACATACCAACCGTGAGTCTCTCTTGTCCCCATAGAACCTCCTATCTGTCTCCCTAACTATCGAGTCCCCAATGGCTACTGCTCTGCTCTGCTCCTCTTCCCCCTTCCCTTCTGAGCAGCAGATGCCCCACTGCTTTCCCCTGGTAAGTCATCCCCCCCACAACAGTATCCAAAATGGTATACGTATTGTTGAGGGGAATGGCCACCAGAGATCCCTGCACTGCCGCCTTTCTGTCCCCTAACTGTTATCCATCTGTCTTTTTCTTTTATCTGGGGAGTGACTACCTCTTTGTAAGTCCTACCAATAACCCCCTCTGCCTTCCGAATGATCTGATGTTCATCCAACACCAGCTCCAGTTCCCTAACGCCATTTTCGAGGAGTTGGTGTTGGGTGCACTTCCCACAGATGTAGTCAGCAGGGACATTGGTGGCGATCCTTACTTACCACATTCTGCAGGAGGAACGTTCCACTGCCCTAAACTCCATTCCCACTATTCCCAAGGTTACCTTACCTTGTCAATCTGACTCCCACAGCCTTTCTTTAGTTTAGAGGAGGAGAATGAGTGGGAGACACTACCCGAGTAGTGTCTCGGGTAATGCAACCACGCAAGTATAAACTATTCTACTTACCCTTCCCAGAAATCCTTTGCTCGTTCCTCCCTCACTGGCCTGAAGGTAAGAAGTTTAAATATACTTACCGGCCTTCCAGATAATCACCTTCCACCAACGTAACTTCCCCCCTCTCTCTGCTCCGAAATGTTGATGATATTAATGTGGGAGATGGGGTGGGGGTTGGAGAATGATAAACAATGTTGTGGATGACGCAATGATAGGCTGGATGGGTCACAGTGAGGAGAAACGTGTTAAGTTACTGGAGGGTACACATTGATTGTTCAGATGGCCAGATCAATGACCGATAAAAAATAGCACGGAAAGATGTGAGATGCTGCACTTTGGAAGAAGTAACAAGACAAGAGAGAACTCAAACCAAGAAGATAGGTTAGTCTTGCTTTTGGAGCAAAGGTGGGTGAGGGGTGAACCTGACAGAGGTGTATAAGAGCATGAGAGGGATTGGCAGAGTGAACAGACAACAGCTGTTCCCCTTAATCAAAGGGTCAAAAACAAGGGACACATGTTTGAAGTGAAAGAGAAGATATCGAGAGAGGATTTAGGGAATCCGTTTTGAACCCAGAGGATGGATTATGTCTAGAATGCATTGCCTGGGAGGGTGGTTCAGTAAGGTAACCTCACAAACTTTATAAAGCACTCGCATCAGCACTGGATGGTGCAGACTCGATTGGCCTTGTCTTTATACATGATTCCACGTGGTGGCAGTCATGAAAGCTCTGATACATTCTGAAGCACCAACCAACTGGTTTGTTATGGCGAACTGCTCAGTAAGTGGCAAGATTACAAATTAACCTCATCCCATGGAGTATCAGCACTTACTCACCCTAGGACAGCCCAGCCATCTGTTAAAATATCCAGGATAAATCACATGCTCAGTGCAAGCATCGTCCCTCCAAAGCAATAACATTATTCCAACTGTTGGCCACCATTATTTTAAGGACACCAATAACATAGACACAGACTTCCCTTCATTACTATATAGACTTGTATCTGTAAGGTTGCTATTTCTCAGAAAAATAATAAACTCCATCCTATATGTTTACTTTGACAATGAGTCAGTTTTCCTGTTTGCCTGCGAGCTGTTCATCACAGCATGACGGCTTGTGTAACACTCCATCCACCACCAGCAATATTTACTCCCAGCTAAACCAGCACATGAGATGCACAGCTGGCACTCCCTCCCATCAGCCACTTGGACGGACCAACATCAACTGGACTGGAACATCGCAAGGGCAATTAATGCTGGTCTAGTTCCATTAAAATCCCAAATGAATTGAAATGACAATCGGATTTTCTATAATTATTGAAAAATGCAGAGTCTGTTTTTATTGATCTGATGAGTTTGCCACTGTTTTTATCGTTGTGTTATCTATGTCCATGAAACCATTTTGTGCATAAAAGAACAAAAATCGCTCAGGTCACAGATAGACTCATAGAGTCATAGAGATGTACAGCATGGAAACAGACCCTTCGGTCCAACCCGTCCATGCCGACCAGATATCCCAACCCAATCTAATCCCACCTGCCAGCACCCGGGCCATATCCCTTCAACCCCTTCCTATTCATATACACATACAAATGCTTCTGAAATGTTGCAAATGTACCAGCCTTCACCACATCCTCTGGCAGCTCATTCAGTACGTGTACCATCCTCTGCGTGAAAATGTTGCCCCTGACGTCTCTTCTATATCTTTCCCCTCTCACCCTAAACGTATGCCCTCCAGTTCTGGACTCCCCGATCCCAGGGGAAAAGACTTTGTCTATTTATCCTAATTCATGCCCCTCACAATTTTATAAACCTCTATAAGGTCACCCCTCCGCCTCCGACGCTCCAGGGAAAACAGCTCCAGCCTGTTCAGCCTCTCCCTGTAGCTCAGATCCTCCAACCCTGG
>NW_025194606.1:2773-4160 GCF_004010195.1 Chiloscyllium plagiosum | reverse complement strand
ATTTAGAATTAGTAGACTCCCTACAGTGTGGATACAAGCCCTTGGGCCCAACAAGTCCACTTCGACCTTCTGAAGAGTAACCCATCCAGACGCATTCCCCTACCATCCCATATTTACCCTGACTAATGCCCAAACCTACACATCCCTGAACACGATGGGTGATTCATCAATCACCAATTTATCTAACATGCACAGCTTTGTACTGTGGGAGGAAACCCACACAGACACGGCGAGAATGTTAACTCCACACAGCCAGTCACCCAAGGCCAGAACCAAAGCCGAGACCCTGGTGCTGTGAGGCAACAATGCTCACAACTGAGCCACCACGTGTAATTTGATGGAGAAACAATGATATCATTTGATCAAATAACTCGTGCGTATGGACTACCTAGTAGAGATCTCTTCTGTTTTTTTTTTCCAGATCAGAGATTTGATTAAAGAAAAACACACTTTTACCACACTCTTACAGATCCGATAAAGGGAAGAGGGCGCTTATTGCTTAGAATACACTCTCTGTCAGTACCCTTTAACATTAGTTGGAGAGTTTCCCCTCAGATGAGACTGTGCAGCGTTGTGATGTCTGCGAGAGAGAGTTGGGGTTCAGAACACCTCGGAGACATGGGAGGATATTTGTGTAAATGATCGAAGGATTTTGATCTGTAATAGGACCCATTCCATGCAGTTGAAAATTCTTCGTAGTGTCTATCTGACCCCAAATTGTCTCTCAAAATGCAAAGTGGGATTATCTTCAGCATTTCCTAAATGCAGAATGTCTACAGGCACTCTTACTCATTGCTTGTGGTCCTGCTGCAGACTTCATCTATATTGGAGCACTGTGTCAGATGTGATAGAGTGTGTATTGGGGACTGAATTGGAGATGGACTTGGTTTCTGTTTTCCTGGGCCTGCCCAGGGTACTTTCCACAGATGAATATGGGAACAAAGTTATATCCTATCATTCTGTACTTTCCGTGCTAGGAAAAATATTCTGTTGCGATGGATGTCTGAACTCCTCCACCCCCAGAGAGGAAGAACTATGTACATAAAAATGTGTATCAGTTAACGCTCTTGATGAACAAGAGCTGTCCTTTTGTTATGCTGAGCTGTATTATTTATTCATTAATGTTTGCTTAGTTTTGTTTTTTCTTCTGTCTGTGTACTGTTTTAATTTGTTTTGTATGTACATGAAATTGGATGTAATTTTTTCAGTTATTTGAGTTGTGTTGTTATTGGTTTATTATAATACTAAAAATCTCTTCTTAAATATTTTTTTTAAATTAAAATGCTGACATTGATAGAATACAGTCCCAAAAAACTCTCATTAGAAAGACCACTCATGGTGATCTCTGTCAGTGTGAGGAACTGAACTTGCGCTGTTGCTCTGCCTC
>NW_025194606.1:0-1381 GCF_004010195.1 Chiloscyllium plagiosum | reverse complement strand
TTTTTTCTGGTCAAAGCCTCAGTATCTCTTGACATCCAGGGTTCTCTCTTCCAGTCTCACATAACCTTCACCCTCATAGGAAAATGGAAACCTTGAACTCGAGCTATCTTACTTTTAAAGCCCTACCACTTGCCCGAGATCCTTTTACCTGGAAACAAACAACTCCAATCATCCCCTGCAATCCCCTGTCTAACCTAGTCTCGTGCAGTTGAGTGATGCCTCCTGTTCCTGTGTCCCAGTTTCAAGCAGTTGAATGATTCCCTCCTGGTCCCAAGTTTGTGAAAATGGATGTCCTCCAACTGCTCCAGAGTAACAGGCTCCAACAGCTCTGTGCTCAACTGCTGCTCATGTGGAATGGAATTGAGGGACTGAATGGCCTCTTCACATTCTTTACAGCTTTTCTTGACTAAAAGCCTTTCTCCTGTTTCTGTAAAACACCATCAAAATGTGAATTATGTATTTTTGTATTTGACTGTCAGTAATTGAGCAAACACGCTGACTGAGAAACTTCAGAAGCTGCATAGCCTCCTCCTGCTCCCATGTTAAACACTCAAGAGTCAATCGACTCTCAGAGATGTATAACAAGGAAGAAGATCCTTCGGGTCTGGTCACCTATACCAACCAAATATCCTAAATTTATCTCGTCCCCCTAGCCAGCAGTTGGCCCATCTCCCTCTAAACACTTCCCGTGCACATACCCATCCAAATGTTGTAACTGTACCTGCCTCCACCACCTCTTTGGGCTGTTCAATCCATACACGCAGCAGTTCTGTGTGAAAATGTTGTCCCTCACGTCCCTTTTTAAATCTTTCTCCTCTCACCTTAAGCCTTTATATTCTATATTTGGAATCGTCTATCCTGGGAAAATACATTGACTGTTTACTTTTTCTATGCCCCTCATTATTTTATGTACCTCTTTAAGGTCCACCCTCAGCCTCAACGCTTGAAAATAGCCCCAGCCTATTCAAACCCTCCCTGTAACTCTAACCCTCCAACACCTGCAACATTCTATTAAATCTCTTCTGCACCCTTTCAAGTTTGACAGCATCTTTCCGACAGCAGGTTGATCGGAATTAAACGCAATATTACAAAAGTGGCCAAACCAATGTCCTGTACAGATGCAACGTTTCATGCAATTGCTTAGACTCAAAGCACGCACCAATAAAGGGAAGATCACCAAGTGCCTTCTTCACTGCACTGTCTACCTGTGACGGCACTTTCAAGGAACTGAGAACCTGCACCACAAGGTGACACAGTAGCTCAGTGGCTAGCATTGCTGCTTCAGAGCGCAGCGATCTTCGTTTAATTCCATCCTTGAATGACTGGCTGTGTGGAGTTTGTACATTCGCCCCATGTCTGTGTGAGCTTCCTCGGGTGCTAT
>NW_025194605.1:0-4160 GCF_004010195.1 Chiloscyllium plagiosum | reverse complement strand
GTGAGGAGGACTTTGTAGGGGCGACAGGGGCTGTTTCTGACATTGTCTTTTCAGGTGCCGAGGTGATCCCTCTGGTTTCATTTCTTTGTGGAGACTTGGTGGCGATTGAACCAGCTGAGTAACTTGCTGGACCAATTCAGACAGCGCTGTAGGTCACCCAGGCAGCTGTGGGTCTGGAGCCACATGTAGGTCAGACCAAATGGGGATGGTAGATTTCCTTCCCTGAGTGGCATATAGTGAGCTGAAAATGTGTTGCTTGAAGAGCGCAGCAGGTCAGGCAGCATCCAGGGAACAGGAGAATCGACGTTTCGGGCATAAGCCCTTCTTCAGGATTTCATGCCCGAAACATCGATTCTCCTGTTCCCTGGATGCTGCCTGACCTGCTGCGCTCTTCCAGCAACACATTTTCAGCTCTGATCTCCAGCATCTGCAGACCTCACTTTCTCCTGGCATATAGTGAACCAGGCAGATTTTTCAACAATCAACAACGATTTCACAGTCATCAATCGATTCTTATTTCCAGATTTTTTAAAAACTGAATTCAAATTCCACCATGTGCCCCCCAGGTCCAATTTGTAGAATCACCAGTTAAACAGTCCACAGATCATGCTAGGGCTGCCCCATAGAGCAGGAGACAGCTAGGAACCAGTGCCCAAATCAGAACAGTAACCTACAGCACCCCAGGTGGGACTTGAACCCACAATCCCTGGCTCCGGTGTGCCCCCCAGGTCCAATTTGTAGAATCACCAGTTAAACAGCCCACAGATCATGCTAGGGCTGCCCCATAGAGCAGGAGACAGCCATGAACCAGTGCCCAAATCAGAGCAGTAACTAACAGCACCCCAGGTGGGACTTGAACCCACAATCCCTGGCTCCGGAGGCCAATGCCTTATCCATTAGGCCACTGGGGCTGTTTCATATACAGCATGCAGGGAAACAGGAAAAGTGGTTATTTTGTCCAAGAAAGCTTCATTTCAATTCGAGCAGCAATGGAGAGATTTTTAAATCATTGCAAACATTTTGAAGTTTCAGACCTATCACAGCCGTATTACAACCCAAGCAATTCTAAAGTAATAGATTGAATGTAACGGTCACTGGATGAGGGGTGAGGACAATACAATCATAGAACTTTACAGGACAGAGGGAGGCCATTTGAACCATCCTGTCTGTTTGACTCCTGAAAGACCTACCCAGCGGGTCCGAATCTCCTCGCCTTATCTCTGCATCCCTCTAAATCCATCCCTTTGAAATATATATATCCACAAAAATTTCCAGCTCGGCGAACAGAACCACAACAACGAGCACCCGAGCTACAAATCTTCACCCAAACTTTGAAGCTGGAGATTAGAGTTAAGATTAGAGTGGTGCTAGAAAGCACAGCAGTTCAGGCAGCATCCGAGGAGCAGGAAAATTGACGTTTAGGGAAAAAGCCCTTCATCAGGTCGACTTTTCTGATCAATTATGTCATCTTCCATGGGGCGCTAATTGTTCAGGTTAGATTTGTCTTGCCCTTTATGTCCAGGACATACCTGGGCAACAGTGATGGTGATGTCTGGGTCATTGTCTGGACAGTATGATTCCGTGAGTGACTGTGCCAGGCTGTTGCTTGGCTAGTCAGTGAGACAGCTATCCCAATGTTGGCACTAATCCCTCCGGATGTTCGTGAGGAGGACTTTGCAGGGTCGACAGAGGCTGGTTCTGCTGTTGTGATCCCTCTGGTTTCATTTCTTTGTGGAGACTTGGTGGCGATTGAACCAGCTGAACCAATTCAGACAGTGCTATAGGTCACCCAGGCAGCTGTGGGTCTGGAGCCACATGTAGGTCAGACCAACTGGGGATGGTAGATTTCCTTCCCTTCGTGGCATATAGTGAATCAGGCTAAATCTTTCAACAATCAACAACGACTTCGCAATCATCAGTTGATTCTTATTTCCGGATTTATTAAAATCAGAATTCAAATTCCACCATGTGCCCCCCAGGTCCAATTTGTAGAATCACCAGTTAAACAGTCCACAGATCATGCTAGGGCTGCCCCATAGAGCAGGAGACAGCTAGGAACCAGTGCCCAAATCAGAGCAGTAACCAACAGTACCCCAGGTGGGACTTGAACCCACAATCCCTGGCTCCAGAGGCCAATGCCTTATCCATTAGGCCACTGGGGCTGTGTTGGGGCATGAGTACAGCGAAACAAGAAATTTGATATTTTGTCCAAAGAAAGCTTCATTTCAATTAAAGCAGCAATGGAGAGACTTTTAAATCATTGCATTGCAAACATTTGAAGTTTCAGACCTATCACAGCTGTAATACAACCCAGGCAATTCTGAAGTAATAGATTGAAAGTAACGGTCACTGGATGAGGGGTGAGGACAATAGAATCATAAAACTTTACAAGACAGAGGGAGGCCATTTGAACCGTCCTGTCTGTTCTGACTCCTGAATGACCTACTCAGCGAGTCGGAATCTCCTCGCCTTATCTCTGCTGCCCTCTAAATCCATCCCTTTCAAATATATATATCCAGGTCTCTTTGAAACCTCCAATAGAATCTGCCTCTACCAGGCAGCACAGTCCAAAGGGCGGAAGTGAGGACTGCAGGTGTTGGAGATTAGAGTCAAGATTAGAGTGATGCTGGAAAAGCACAGCAGGTCAGGCAGCATCTGAGGAGCGTGAAAATTGACGTTTCGGGCAGAAGCCCTTCATCAGGTTGATTTGTCTGGTCAATTATGTCATCTTCCGTGGGGCGCTAATTGTTCGGGTTAGATTTGTCTTGCCCTTTATGTCCAGGACATACCTGAGCAACAGTGATGGTGGTGTCTGGGTCACTGTCTGGACAGTATGATTCCGTGAGTGACTGTGTCAGGCTGTTGCTTGGTTAGTCAGTGAGACAGCTCTCCCAATGTTGGCACTAGCCCCTCCAGATGTTAGATGTTAGTGAGGAGGACTTTGCAGGGTCGACAGGGGCTGGTTCTGACATTGTCTTTTCAGGTGCCGAGGTGATCCCTCTGGTTTCATTTCTTTGTGGAGACTTGGTGGTGATTGAACCAGCTGAGTAACTTGCTGGGCCAATTCAGATAGTGCTGTAGGTCACCCAGGCAGCTGTGGGTCTGGAGCCACATGTAGGTCAGATCAACTGGGGATAGTAGATTTCCTTCCCTTGGTGGCATATAGTGAACCAGGCAGATTATTCAACAATCAACAACGATTTCGCAGTCATCAGTTGATCCTTATTTCCAGATTTTTTAAAAACTGAATTCAAATTCCACCATGTTCCCTGTCAGGATTGGAACCCAGGTCCAATTCTGTTGAGTTTCTGGATAAATAGGCAACAGATTATGCTATGGTCTCCCCTTAAAGAGGGAGACAGCCGTGCGCAGGTGCTCAATGCCGAACAGTAACCTACAGCGTTGCAAACATTTCAAAGTTTCAGACCTATCACGGCAATATTACAACCCAAGCGATTCTAAAGTAATAGATTGAAAATACGGGTCACTCGATGAGGGATGCAGACAATAGAATCATAGAACTTTACAGGACAGAACCACCATGGCCACAGAGGCCATTTGAACCGTCCTGTCTGTTTGACTCCTGAATGACCTACCCAGCGAGTCCGAATCTCCTCGCCCTATCTCTGCATCCCCAACTATCCATCCCTTTCAAATATATATCCAGCTCCCTTTTGAGACCTCCAATGGAATCTGTCTCTACTAGGCAGCACAGTCCAAAGGGCGGAAGTGTAGACTGCAGATGCTGGAGAATAGATGGTTTCTGTTCGCCGAGCTGGAAATTTTCGTTGCAAACGTTTCGTCCCCTGTCTAGGTGACATCCTCAGTGTTTGGGAGCCTCCTGTGAAGCGCTTCTGTAGTGTTTCCTTCGGCATTTATAGTGGCCTGTCCCTGCCGCTTCCGGTTTTCAGTTTCAGCTGTCCGCTGTAGTGGCCAGTATATTGGGTCCAGGTCGATGTGTTTGTTGATGGAGCTTGTGGATGAGTGCCATGCTTCTAGGAATTCCCTGGCTGTTCTTTGTTTGGCTTGCCCTATAATGGTAATGTTGTCCCAGTCGAATTCATGTTGCTCATCGTCTGCGTGTGTGGCTACTAAGGATAGCTGGTCGTCTCGTTTCGTGGCTAGATGATGTTCATGGATGCGGATCGTTAGCTGTCTTC
>NW_025194604.1:0-4160 GCF_004010195.1 Chiloscyllium plagiosum | reverse complement strand
ATAACTTGTTGAAAAAAGCCATCTAGTATGTATTGTCCTTTATGGATGGAATTTCTCACTGAAGACTGACATGAAACTCTAGGTTCACTTTCCAAAATGACCAACAACCATTCAGCTCCTCAGAGACTAAAACAGTCTGTGTTTGCAAGCAGCACAACCTGGACAAAATACAGAGTACCTCATATTTATACATTTACACCAGACAAGTACCAGACTGTGACTAATACCAATAAAAGGAATTTAACCAGCTCTCCTTGAAATTCGATCTTTGCTGCTTCCCCACGATCCCTAATCCTGGGGATTATCAACCACCAGAAACTGAACTGGTCCAGCCACATCAATACTGTCGTTAAAAAGAGCAGGTGGGAGTCTGGGAATTCCCAAAGGTCTGTCCGTATCAGCAAGGTACAGGTCAGCAATGTAACAGAAAAACTTCCCCAATGCCTGGTTGAGTATGTTTCTCAGGGTATGTAGACAATAATTAAAACTGTTTGGAGTCATAGCTACCAGATCACCAATTCTTCCACAGGATGGTCTCTGATTGCTGCTGTCCCACTGAAGATTATCTGGCTCCAGTTGAGGATAGATAAAGATAGATAAAGGTGGTTGGTAATTGTGTTCAGCCTGTCACCAGGATGCAACATTTGCATGGATGGTGTATAAATGGGGAAGACAGTGTTGTAATGGTATTGGCACTGGCCTGTTAATCCAGAGGACCAGACTAATGCCCTGTGAGCGTTGGTTTGAATTGTAATTAATATAAAGTTAATCATCGGTGGTGCTGACCATGAGACTACCATTTATTGTAAAAATCCACCTGCTTTACTCATGTCTGTCAGGGAAGGAAATCAGATCCACATTCCCCATCCATAGTAATGTCTGAATGAGTCAATCGGTTCAAGGGCAATTGGGGATGGGCAAGAAATACTGACCAAACCAGCAATAACTACATCCAGTGAAATAATAGAAAAATGTAGCAAACACTTCCTCAGGGGACACAGGACATTGGAGAGCCCATCCTTCGAGTACAACATACAACTTCAGCTTTCTTGCTTCAGGAAGTGGGTAATTGCATTGGAGCCAGTTAATAGGAGAGTCACTGGGCTGGTTGACTCCCCGGGGATGAATGAATTACATTATGAGGAAAGGTTAGTACCGTACTCATTGAGTTTTGTAAAAGGGGAGGTGATCCTATTGAAATATGCAACTCTCTGAGGGGATTGAAAGTTTTGAGCTGAGTGAATGTGAAGTGGTCTCGAATGAGCATTGCAGTTCAAGAAAGTGTCTCCATTTGAGGCACAGATGAGGAGCAATAGTTTCTGTTAGATGTCATTACGTCTTTGGAATTCTCCACCACAGAAACAGTGGGAGTTGGGCCATTGAATATATTCAAGACTGACTGTTGATTAATAAGAGAGTTAAGGATTCTGGGGGACTGGCAGGAAAGTGGAGGTAAGACCACAATCAGATCAGAAACTATCTTATTGAACAGCAGAGCAGGCTTGAGGGGCTGAATAACCAATTCTTCCTCCTGTTTCTTATGATCTTATGTTTCCTACAGCATGGAACCCTTCCAGTGTTGGAAAGATTGCAGCAGCATCTCTTGTCAGGCCCGAGGTTGCCATGGAAATGGCACTCACTGTTGGGCAAGAAGCAGTTTCTGTTGTTCACCCAATTCCAGAGAAATCACTTGGAGGCAGAATGTACTGGGCCTGTGACCTGACTGTGACCTTTTGAATTTGTCTTCTGTTCTTTTCTCCATTCCTCTCTCCACACATCTCGTTGGATTCTGCCTGGGACAGAAGAATTTGTCCTGATCTGTCCCTCTGGTCTGCAGAGCTTCAGTCTCTCCAGTGTTGGCTATCTCTGGGACTGTGTAAATTATTCATGAATTCCTAATCTCACTTAACTTTTGTTTTTTCTCTCTCAGAAACAGTTATAACAGCACTACTTGACATGTTCCCCAAGTTTCTTCGAACAAAACGCCTTTATTTGACAATTGGTATTTGGTTGATATTTTATTTCCTTGCCCTTCTTTGTGTGACACAGGTATGTATTTTTTAAAAATACTTTGCTCTGTTTCCGTACATAGTTCATGCTAAAACTAACAAGTGTACTGATGGTATCTTTGGTACAGTTCTGTTGAGAATACGGTGACTTGTAACATTGATTCAATCACATGGTGTTGGTGACAATTCGGTGCATGACTGAGGGCGCAGTGCACTGTCCGAACTGGCGGCTGTTCTAGCCTGAGGGAGCTACAACAGGATGGGAATGTGAACAAGACCGTTCAATTTAGAAACTGGAAATATATTCCTAAAACCAGCACGCCCAGATGAAACAGCAAGATATGATCAGGGAGGTTTCAAAAAAATAATAAGCAGTAACTTGGACATGAGGATGAACAGAAAGTGTGAGCACCTTGTGGAATGACAGTATCGAACTGTTCACAAGAGGAACCATTGACAACAGATCCTCTCCAAACAAAGATGTACAAGTAAACTCAATGAACTGTTCATGAATTCATCCCAACTGAAAGTCCCAGACAGTCAATGAGTTTAATTCCTACAGAATCTCAATGTTGGGTGGTGTTCCTAAGTGCACGTAGAGTGACTTAGGAGGAGAAGTAGAAGGCAGAGAAAGTCTGTGTGATGGAGCCGATGAACTCTGAGATTGTCAAACACATTTCATGAATAATGGTAAAATGGCTGAGGAAGAAACCGAACTTGACTTTGTAGGATTAAAGTTAAATCTGTGAATTTATAACCCGTGCTCCAACTAATGAAGGCAAGCATCCCAACTGCCTTCCCAATTACCCTTTTGTCCTGAGCTGCCACCTTCAGGGATTATATTATTAGATTAGATTAGATTAGATTACAGTGTGGAAACAGGCCCTTCGGCCCAACTAGTCCACACCGACCCGCCGAAGCAAAACCCACCCATACCCCTACATTTACCCCTTACTTAACACTACGGGCAATTTAGTATGGCCAATTCACCTGACCCTGCACATCTTTGGACTGTGGGAGGAAACCGGAGCACCCGGAGGAAACCCACGCAGACACGGGGAGAACGTGCAAACTCCACACAGTCAGTCGCCTGAGGCGGGAATTGAACCCAGGTCTCAGGCGCTGTGAGGCAGCAGTGCTCACCACTGTGCCACCGTGCCGCCCACTCTGGGGACAAATAGCTCAAGGTTCTTCTGTTCCTTTGCTACCTACTGAGTACTCACTTAAATTGTTCATTGTGAGAAACGAAGCTCACTCATTTCAATAATTTCAGTCCGAGACAAGATCTGAATCAGTAGTATCGTTTATTACGCCCTTGCAAGAGGGATGTTGTGTCCACTGTCCACAAGGCAGGGACACACACACACTGAATTCAACAAGTACACAATATTTATGTAATTTGTTCCTATTATCTGCTCCCATTGCTCCTCCCCTGTTTACATCTGTTTCTAACCTAAACACAGCTGTTCATCTCTAAACTCATCTGGCTTTGTCCGTGACAAAATGTTTATCTCTGGCCTCACAAGGCCGTTTGACCACCTCCCTCTGTGGTCTTATTGTTATTTATCCTTCTTCACTGCCGTCTGTTTCTATGCTTACCAAAACAATCTTTCCTTCTATCATTTTTTCACACTGAGCTTTATGATGTTTTGATGGTGGTCTCTTTTTTTGTTTCTGCTGAAGCGGGAAACAGATGTTTATAACTATTGTTTGTACAGGCATTTCTAGCTTAACCTACACCCCCTCCCCTCACAGCACCTTATCTATTTGTCTGTTTGCAGGCACATTTCATTCTTGTATGCACATTTTAGCTAATACAAAAACAATTATATATTTCCCTCACATAGTTTTGATTCTTGTTGACTCAGCTCTTGGCTGAAACAGTTATACACTAGTGTGAGTTCATTTACCTTGCATAAGTAATTATGATTACAGAAGTAACACTACTTTACCTATATCCCACATCATTCTTCCAAAGTGCATCACTATACATTTATCAGGGTTAAATTTCATCTGCCACTGATCTGACCATCTGACCCATCTGTTTATATCCCCCTGAAACCTAACGCTATCCTCATCACTGTCACACCCAGCTAATTTTTGTATCATCTGCAAAACTACTTGCCACCCGCCAACATTCTCATTTATGTA
>NW_025194603.1:0-4160 GCF_004010195.1 Chiloscyllium plagiosum | reverse complement strand
AGGTATAAATGATCGGTGTGCAAAGGAACAAACGGGTCTGCCATTTTGAGAGTAAAGACAACAAGACACAAACATGGTCATGGTGGGATGGGGGGTGGGGGGTGGATGAGGGGCAAAGAGGCAGGAGATCTTATAATAGGACAGAGGTCGTAATATGAAGTTGTGGAACTCAATACTGAGCCCTGGAGGCTGTATGATGAGATGTTGTTCCGTCAATTTACATTGAGTTTCATTGGAACACTATAGCAAGCCCAGCATTGGACTGTTAGCACAGAAGCAAGATGGTTTGTTGAAGTAACAAATATCAGGAAGGCCAGGATCATTCTTACCGACCGAGCAGAGATGGTCCTCAAAGCAGTCAGCAAGGCTATGGATGGTCAGTCCAGTCTTAAGGAAAATACATTACGAGCAGCCAATACAGTTCACTAGATTGAAAGAAATGCTACAAGTAAAATGTTACTTCACCTGGAAGGTATGTTTGGGGCTATGGACAGTGAGGATGGAGATGGTAAATGGGCAAGTGTTAACGCCTTCTGTACCTGCAAGGGAAGGTGCCGTGGGTGGGATTTGGTTTTGGGGAGGGGGTGATGAGGAAACGTGAGGGATGATGGAGGCGTGGACCGGGGTTTTGACGGAGGATGGTCCTTGCAGAATGCTGACAGAGGAGGGGATGAAATGATGTGTTTGGGGGTGGTATCATAAATATCGACATTCAATCTTCACAGCATGACCTCTGCCCCACATTGTCATTATCTCCAGTCATTTCTCATTTGCATTTTGCTCACTGCTCTCAGCAGAATAGTCTGATTTTTTCTTTTTCACACCCATCAGTTATACCACGTTTACATCCCTGTCACTCCTTTACTACCAGCTGCATTCCCTTGGATTTGTTTTGGGCCCTCTCAGCTACTCAGTTCCACTCACTCCATCCCCCCTTTATGTCTGTTGCGATTTTCAGCTCTTTTCCGTTCTGATTAACACTGGACTGTTCCTCCAGTGTGTTGTTTTATTTCAAATTTTCAACATCCATAGTCTTTTACTTTTAATCAATAATGATTCTGTCCTGGGGTATAATCGAATGAAGAGATTCATCCTCACAAAGAACGGAAAAGTGCTTGTGGTTATGTTCAGGAGGAAGATAAACCATAACTGCTTCCTTTCAGTCAAGGAACTGCATCTCTAGCAATTATCTCCATTTACACCCAAGTAACCTTGGAAAAGGAGAAGGTGATCTGTGAGTAGTGGGTGTCACAGGGGCTGGTGTGCCTTATCACAGTCCAAAACAACATTTTATTTTCAAATATGCTTTATATTTTTGATTATTGTTACAAATCCTCTCTTTATGGACTGTTTAGCTTTTAATTTGTCTTAATTTGATTCAATCAACTTTAGTTAAATATTTGTAAGAAGAGCATAACTCCGCTTTAAGGAATCAATTTGTTTATTTGATTTACTCCATCATGTATAAATAAGGGAGGGGGGTTGACACAAAAAGACACAAGAAGTTGCCAGGGTTGGAGGTTTTGCGCCAAAGGGACAGGCTAAACAGGTTGGGGCTGTTTTCCCTGGAGTGTTGGAGGCTGAAGGCTGACTTTCTAGAGATTTATAAAATCATGAGGGTTATGGATAGGGTAAATAAACACGGTCTTTTCCCTGGGGTGGGAGAGTCCAGAACTAGATAGTATAGGTTTAGGGGGAGAGGGAAAAGATTTAAAGGGACCTAAGGGGCAACTTTTTCATGCAGAGGGTGGTGCATGTATGGAATGAGTACCAGAGGAAGTGGTGGAAACTGGTAAAATTACAACATTAAAAAGGCATCTGGATGGGTATATGAATAGGAAAGATTTGGAAGGACATGGTCCAACTGCTGGCAAATGGGACTAGATTAATTTAGGATATCTGGTTGGAATTGGTGGAGGCTGGTAAAATTACAACATTAAAAAGGCATCTGGATGGGTATAGGAATAGGAAAGATTTGGAAGGACATGGGCCAACTGCTGGCAAATGGGACTAGATTAATTTAGGATATCTGGTTGGCGTGGATGAGTTGGGCTGAAGGATCTATTTCCGTGCTGTACATCTCTATGACTCTATAACAAGGTTCCAGAAAATAAGGCATTTAGGCTGCAGACTTGCTATATATCAAGGAGGTAGATAAGACCAGGAAGCCTGGGTTCAAGACCCAGTTGCTCAAGAGGTGTGTAATATCAGAATACCTTGAATAGGAAAATAACTGATCCATAACCTGGAGGTTTGTAGTTCAATGGTAGTGTCCCTACTTATGGTTTAGGAGGCCCAAGCTCAAGTCCCTCCTGCTCCAAAGGTGTGTCATAATATCTCTGAACAGATTGATTAGAAGATATATAACAATTGGGAATCATCTTTGGCCAGATTGCCTGCCCTTGCTCTGCGATTACATTCACACCAGGTCTCCCTGGGTATCCGCCATTATTAGGCAGTGCAGGGGTTGAAGTACATCATACGTCCCCAAATATTACATTGGTTTGTTAAATTTCCTTGAAAGTTCATGTTTTCTTTTTGAAAAGCAGTCCTCCTTTAAGAGACTGATTATTTGAGCATTAGTTAATTTGGCTTGTTGGTATTGAAGAAAGTGTAGATAGGAAGCCAAAAGAAAACTGAAAATGAGTGGATCGGTAGGGACAGTAAACAACTTCAAACAAACAGATTGAATGAAACTACTTTTTTCTTCTTCCACCAAAGCCATTGGGCAGGGGTGGGCTGAATTCCTGGCATTCTTGGGTCCCAAGCACATGTTCAACACCTGACTTCATGCTCAAAGTTTACAGTTTACTACAAATTGCATCTTGGCTTCTTTCCAAGTATCTGCATTCAGGTACCTATCATTAAAAGTGTATCCCGCATGGCAATGACTCATTCTCAACACTCCCATGCAAAGTGGAGCCAATCTCTGTGGCAATTCAAAGGCACTCTGCTTTGCTTTCACCGTGGCAAGATGAATAAAAGCTGCCAAACCATAGCAATTTTGAGTGGTGGAGAAGATATGAACAGCAGACTCTAAAGTAACTGTACAAGGATATAATAATACTATTTTTTTCTACAAAGAACATTTTGCTGCTCGCCAAAGAGGAAAAAGAACAGCTGGTCACTGAAGTGACAGGGAGTAAGAAAGAAAATATTAAAAAGGAAATGTGCTTATTGTTGAAATATGGAAACATGGCTCTTTGCAAATATTAAGGTTCCACAAACAACTTCTGAGAATGATTGGATAATCTGTTTCAGCAATAGTGATTAATAGAAAGACATTAGTCTGAACATAAAGGAGTGTGACGTTATAATACTCCCCGATGTTATATAGGGAATAATGTCCCTATCACACCAGAGATGTCAAGTAGGTTAAGATGATGCTGAAGCAGACTGGGAGTTGTGAAACAGGACACTATCACTGTGAAGCAGTCAGGGAAGAGTGTAAAGCAGACTGGAATTAAAGTGATGCAGACCAGGAAGACTGTGCAGCAGACTAAGAGGTGTGTGAACCAGATCAGGATCACTAGGAAGCAGATTGGGAGGACGATGAAGTACTTGTGAAGCAGACTAGTAGGATTGTGCAGTGAGGAGGCATCATCAACTGCAGCATCTCGAGATAGAGAGTTTTGGAGCTTGAGAAGAAGCATTGTAGTGCAATAGGAGGACGGCAAATTCATAGATTGATATAAACACCTCTCAGTTTACGGGTACGCTGGGAGAGAGGGAATGGGAGATAACCAGCTAGGGCAAATAAACAGGCAGTACAGGAGTTCCCGAATTTCCAACCAGCACACAGTTCGAAATCCAGATGAAAAAGATGATTCATCTGAAAAATGAAATTAGAGCCAAGTCCATGAACCAATAAATAAAGGCTCTTGTGGAAGTGTCCTCACCTCTGAGTGAGAAGGCCCAGGTTCAAGTTCCACCTGCTCCAGAGGAATGTCATAACACAGATGGAGGACAGGAAAAAAATTGTGGTTGCTCCTTTTTTGAGGTATTTTAGGTGTGGGAGGTGATTTCCTTGAATCCCAGGAGGAGGAATTACTGTTTTACAAGCTGCTGCATTGTTTTGGAACTTAGAGGAAAAAGATCAAAACAATAGCACTTTAAAAAGGAGGGAAAGAATAAAAACAGAGACCACATGGTCAGTGAGA
>NW_025194602.1:2057-4159 GCF_004010195.1 Chiloscyllium plagiosum | reverse complement strand
AAGTCAAAGGCCCCCATAGCAACCATTCTATTATTTTCTCTCCTATCCAGGATCATCTTTGTAATCCTTTCCTCCACATCTCTGGAAGCCAATAGAAAACTCCCAACAGCATGACCTCTGCTTTCCTGTTTCTAACCTCAGCCCATTCTACATCAGTGGACCAGTCCTCATCAAATGTCCTTTCTGCCACCATAACACTGACCTTAACGAACATAGCCACACCTCCCCCTCTTTTACCACCTTCCCTGTTCTAACTGAAACATCTAAACCCTGGAACTTGTAATAACTATTCCTGTCACTGCTCGATCCAGGTCTCTGAAATGGCTACAACATCGAAGTCCCAACCCATGCTGCAATGTCACCCACCTTATTCTGGATGCTCCTGGTGTTGAAGTAGACACACTTGAAACCAAATTCCTGCCTTCCGCTGCATTCCTGCAACCTTGAAAGCCTATTCAGGACCTTATTGTTCTCAACCTCCTGTGCACTGATGCTATAATTCAGGTTCCCATCTCCTGCTTTATTAGTTTAAACCCTCCCAAAGAGCATTAGCAAACCTGTCCCCAGTTTAGTGTACCTCTCTGGTTCAGGTGTAGACAATCCTGTTTGTAGAAGACCCACCTACTCCAGAATAAGCCCCATTTATCCAGGTATCTAAATCCCTCCCTCCTGCACCATCCCTGTAGCCACATGTTCAACTCTTCTCTCTCCCTATTCCTTGCTAGCAGGTGGCATAGGTAACAAACCAGAGTTGACATCTCTGTTTGTTCCAGCTCTAAACTTCCACCCTAACTCCCTGAATATCTGCTTTAAAACCCCATCTTTTTCCTACCCATGTCGTTGGTGCCTATGTGGACTATGAGTTGGGGCTTTTCCCCCTCCACCTTAAGGATCCAGAAAACACGATCTGAGATGTCATGAACCCTGGCACCTGGGAGGCAGCACATCAACCCTGATTCGCTCTCGTTCCTACAGAATCTCCTATCTATCCCCTCACTCTGAAGTCCCCAATGACTAATGCCCTGCTCCTCTTTCACTTCAAACAACAAAGAGCCAAGAAAATTTACAGCCCATGAACAGGACCTTCGGCCCTCCAATCCTGAGCCAACTCAAACCTATTGTCTAAACCTGTCGCCCAATTCCTAAGCATCTGTATCCCTCTGCTCCCCACCTACTCTTGCATCTGTCCAGTCGCATCTTAAATGAATCTAACATACCTGCCTCTACTACCTCTGCTGGCAATGCATTCCAGACACCTACCATCTTCCGTGTAAAGTACTTGCCGTGTGTATCCCCCCTTAAACTTTTCACCTTTCACCTTGAAAGCGTGACCTCTCATTACTGAATCCTTCACCCTGGGAAAAAGCTTATCTCTATCTACCCTGTCTATACGCTTCATACCCTCAATCAGGTCCCCCCTCAATCTTCTTTTTTCTAATCCTTCCTTTCTGAGCAACATGGACAGATTCTGTGTCAGAGACCTGTGCCCCATTGCTTACCCCTGGTAAGTTGTCCCTCCCCAGCAGTAACCAAAACAGTATGCTTGTTATTGAGGGGAATGACCACTAGGGAACTCTGCACTGTCTGCCTTTTCCTTTCTGTCTCCTGACTGTAATCTACCTTTTCCCTCGTACTTGAGGTGTCACTACCTCCCTGTAACTCCTCTCAATTACTCCCTCAGCCTCCCGAATGATCCGAAGCTCATCCAGCTCTCCCCCCAGTTCCCTAATGCCGTTTCTGAGGAGCTGAAGTTGACCAGATCTTGCTGCAGAGTCACATGGAGGGCTTCAGGGAAAAATGCTGCTGAACATTGTGTGAGTATTAGCGAACCCTCGGACTCATGACATTCTGCCTGAGGGAAGGTCAGTTATACAGTCACTAAAGATAGTTAGGGCTAGGACACAATCTTGAGGACCTCCTGCTGTGAGGGCCTGGAGCTTAGATGGCAGACAGACTGAGTGAGGGCTGTGAACTACATGAACTTGAATCCTATCTGAACTAATGTGACATCACCCAATTTGAGATGGTGTTTGGTAGGCTTTCCTTTATTGGTCAGAGTATTGAGTACAGGAGTTGGGAGGCCATATTGCGGCTGTACAGGA
>NW_025194602.1:0-1221 GCF_004010195.1 Chiloscyllium plagiosum | reverse complement strand
TTTATGCATTTTGAGATGTCCACTGTAACATGATGAAAAGCAATGGACCCAACACTGATCCTTGTGGCACACCATGGATCACAGGCCTCCAGTCTGAAAAGCAACCCTCCATCAACAACTTCTGTCTGCTATCTTTGAGCCAGTTCTGCATCCAAATAGCTAGTTCTCCCTGCATTCCATGATCTCTAATCTTGCTAACCGGTCCACCGTGAAGACCCTTGTTGAATGCCTTACTGAAGTTTATGTAGATCACAGCCACTGCTCTGCCCTCATCAATCCTCTTCACACGCACAGAGTCATGCTGACTATCCCTAAACAGTCCTTGCCTTTCCAAATATATGTGAACCCTATCCCTTAGGGTTACCTTCATCAACCTTTCCACCATCAATCAGGCTCACTGGTCTATAGATCCCTGGCTCTTCCTTACCACCTTTGTTAAATAGTGGCACCCTGTTAGCCAACATTCATCCTTCCAGCGCCTCACCTGTGACTATCGATGATACAATTATCTCAGCAAGAGGCTCAGCAATCACTTTACTTGCTTCTCACTGATTTCTAGCGTACACCTGATCAGGTCCTGGGATTTATCTATCTTTATGCATTTTGAAATGTCCACTGTAACATGAACATTTTTTAAAATGTCACCATCTCTTTCCCCACATTCTATATCTTACATGACTTTCTCCACAGTAAACACTGATGCAAAATATTTGTTTAGTATCTCCCCATCTCCTGTGGTTCCACATATAGGGTGCCTTGCTGATCTTTGAGGGGCACTGTTATCTCCCCAGTTAATCTTTTATCCTGAGTGTATTTATTGAATCTGTTTGGATTCTCCTTACCCTGATTTGCAAATGCTATATCATGCTCCGTTTTTGCCTTCCTGATTCTCCTCTTAAGTATATTTCTACTGCATTTATACTCTTCTCAGGATTCACTTGTACTCTGCTGCCTATACGTGACACATGCTTCCTTCTTTTTCTCAAATAAAACCTCAATTTCTCAAGTCACCCAGTATTCCCTGCATCTACCAGCCTTGCCTTTCACCCTAATACATTCTCTCTGGACTCTCATTATCTCATATTTGAAGGCTTCCCATTGTCCAGCCCTGAGTAGCTTTGAGTGTGAGTTTAGGGAGAAAAACTCGACGGAGCGAAGGGCCATCTCCACCGTGTATGATGTCATCAGTCTATAATTCGGAACTGAAGGTTCTGATTATTT
>NW_025194601.1:0-4159 GCF_004010195.1 Chiloscyllium plagiosum | reverse complement strand
CCCCCATCCTATACATTCTTATGCCATCTTTCAGCATTTCTTAAATCTTTAACTTATTCCACCATTTTACACTTAAGACGACATGTGGTCGCATTATGTTTTCCAGCGATTGAATAATCTTTACATTAAACAGTCAATGCAATGGACTCTAAACAAAAAATAAAAGAACTGTGGATGCTGGAAATCAGAAACAAAAACAGAAATTGCCAGAAAAGCTCAACAGGTCCAGCAACACCTGCTGAGAGCAAACAGTTCTGACGAAGACTCATTGGGTCCGAAGTGGTAACTCTACTTTCTCTTTGCAGATGCTGCCAGAGCTGCTGGATTTTTCCAGCAGTTTTTTGAAACACTGGAATCGTCTTCCATTTAGAGATTTATGGTTAGTATAAGTTGTTTCTTTAATATCATGTCAGACGTTGACTTCAAATCGTTGAAGAGCCAATAATAATCCCAAAGTCTCCTTTGCTACAGTTAAGTACTTCCTCCAATATTGATTTAGTTTCTGAGAAAAGTACCCCACCGGTTTCTCTATTACTGAGTCATTACCTTGCAGCTAGCCAACAGCTACCTCCAGGTCACCAGCGTTAACCACAATTTTAAAAGGCTTGGAAAAGTGGCTAACACAGGTTCACTTTTTAGAATTGCCTTCAGCTCCTCAAAGATTACCTGTAATTCTGCTGATCATACTACTTTTGCTTGTTTCTTAAACAAATTTCTTAAAACCATGTCCGTTGTGCTAAGGTTACAAACAAATTTCTGGTAAAACCCACACATTCCTAAAATTTTCTGTTCATTTAAAATCAGGAAATTCTGTTCAATACTTCAGGTTCACTGTTCTTGGCAACACTTGACCTCATCCTACAACATGTCTGAGTAAGTTACTCCTGATTTTGCAAATTCACTTTTGGCTAAATTTATTACAATGCTACCTAAAAGAAATAATTTAAGCATACTTTAATTGATAGACATGCTGCTCCCATGTGTTAGTGTTTATTACAACATCATCTAAATAAACTACACAGATAGGTACTCCAGTTGACTCCATAAGTATTTGGAATATAGCCAGAGTATTTTTAAACCCAAATGGAATAACTTGGCATTGGTAGTACCCACTTGGTGTAAGAAAAGTTGATGTCTTTATGTCCTTCATATAAATGGTACTTGTTAGTACCCCTTCAATCTTAGAAGATGACCAAACCTATTGATGCAATCTCCTAATTAAAAAATTGAATATGAATCTGATTTCACAAGTCCATTTACTTTTCTGCAATCTACACAGAATCTAGTTTATCTCTCCTGTTTAGAAACTAATGAATACTAGTGAACTCTAGCTGCTTTGACTAAATTTAATCAACTGAGCTTTTAATATATATATTGAATTTTGCTTCCATCTGAGTTTATTTTATTGAAATGAACAATGAAGTTGTGTTATCAGTATTGACTCCAGTCTCCACAACCGAGCCAATACAATACATCCAGAGTTATCTCTACAGGTTACCTTATACCTCTTAAGTAGTCTTAAGTGGCCTTGTCAGATCCTTCCTTTGTCCTTCTAAATATGGCAGCACAATGTCTAACTGTTCAAGTATTTCTGTGTTGGCTAGTTGAATTGTAGGAGGTTTGCTTTGAGAACAATTTATTCCTCCTTCTAACTCATATTTACCATCACAGTTATCCTCCTCTGTCCTTACAGAGGAGTTTAGCTGCATACTGGAGCACCAACTGATACAGCCTAGCAGCAGATGTTATATGTGCTTATGCCAAAGCCAGACAGCTTCACAAAGCCCTCACTGGCTACCTAAAAGCTAGTGCAGTCATCAGATATCTGGCTGGAAGACTGCTTAGACCAGGTAGCTAACGCACCCTGCACCACAAAAACCAACCCTCTCAAGGAATTCTGACACGTTCCCTTGACCACATGTATAAAGGAAACCTCAATTTGCATAACTCCTGATAAGTTGTATCAGTGTTGAGTCACGTCATTTGGTCTCTGAAATGTCCCAGCCACCTTTCAAAGGCGAAACAAGATAGTGACAGACTTATCCAAATTGGTAGTGTATTTGGATGTTCTCTGGCTGTACATTGATACGTGGAAACTTAGGGCAACTGGAAACCCCTTTCCGGAAAATATAGTTAACTGACCCAGTGGTCAATTTCACAAAGAGTAAGTTTGCAGAGGCTTAGGTCACCTATTCAGAACACTTTGTGGGTTAAGCACAAGTGCTACACAGGGATGAAAAGCTACAAACAGTAGCATGGTTCTTCATTGCCACAGAATTATAAGGTTCTTGGGAAGATGTGGGTATTTAACAAGTTCAACCCCAAATTTCAGCACAGTAGTGACCTTGCTTACAGATGTACTACAGAAAAAAGAAAAGATTGTGTGGACTGAACAATACCAGGCAGCGTTTGAGAAGCGAAGGCCCTTTTCTTAAGTAAGTCTGTACTTGCAGCTCCGAACTTTAACCAAGCTTTTAAAGTAGCTGTCAATGTAAGTGACGTTGGTGGAGGAACTGTCTTCCTTCTTGATGTTAACTGAATAATGATACTACACAGTAGAAATGGAAACCCTAGGTTTGTTCCTGGCTCTCAAACATTTTGAAGAATACAGCCCAACAGTGCACAGAGAGGCCACAATCCGACCACAACCCTTTTTCGGAAAAGTCTTTTATTGTGGAAAAGTTTGAGGCACAGAAATCAAGGTTCTTCTGTTGAAGTTTGTTCCTTAACTATACTATCCAAAAACCACCCACTTTTTTTTTATTCATGATGGCTAGGCGAATGCGTGTGTGCTTTCTCTATTTGTACTGAAATATGAAAGGATCTCATTCCGTCCACTCTGAGGCAGAGTTATCATTACAACAGGTCATAAACCATATTACTTAACAGACATCATAAAATTTTCATTGCATCATGTGCTTCTTACAAGAAGACAAAATAAGAAAGATTCGAAGGAACAGACCCAAAATCTATGGTTAACTAAAAAAAAGTTCATCTCGAAGAAAAGACAATTCATTCTGCAAAGGTAGTTGGCAGGTGAGATTATTGGACAGAATATTTTTAAAAAGCAAAGAATAATGAAAGATTAATATGGAGGGAAAATTAGATTATGAGAGAAAGTTAACAAACATTATAAAAACAAGTACGAAAAGTTTATTCAGATGTTTAAAAAAAGAAAAGAGTTAATAAAGTAAGTATTGATCCTGTCGAAAATATGTCTGGAAAATTAGTAATAGAGGATAAGGAGATGGCAGATGAATTAAACAATTATTTTGACTTTGTCTTCACAAGAGAGGATACGAGTAACATGCTGGAAATAGTTGTCAATCAGGAATTGAACATGAGGGAAGAACTCAAGAAAATGACAATTAGTGGGGAAGGGTACTCGGTATATTGTTGAAACTGTGAGTTGACAAGTTCCCAGATCCACAGGGATTTCTTCCCGAGTTTGCAAAAGAATTAGCGAGTGAGATAGGTGATGTATAGGTTTTAATTTTCTAAAATGCAATAGATTCAAGATATGTTGTTCGAGATTGGAAAATAACTAATGCAAGCAATTCTGTTATTTAAAAAGGGAATGAGGCAGAGCGCAGAAAACTATAGGCTACTTAATTTAATATCCATCATAGGGGAGCAATGGCCCAATGGTATTATCGCTGGACTGTTAATCCAGAGACCCAGATAATGTTCTAGGGTACAGGATTTGATGGTGAAATTTGAATTCAATAAAAAGAAAATCTGGAATTAAGAGTCTAATAATAACCATTAATCCACTGTCAATTGTCAGAAGAACCCACCTGGTTCATTTATGTCCTTTCAGGAAACAAACTACCATCCTTACCTGGTCTGGTCGACATGTGACTCCAGACCCACAGCAATGTGATTGACTCTTAACTGTCCTCTGGTCAATTAGGACTGGGCAATAAATGCTGCCTCGCCAGCGACATCCTCATCCTGTGAATGAATGAAAAAAAGGGAAAATGTTCGGAGCTATTATTAAAGATGTTATAGCAAAGGACTTGGATAACGTCAAGGTAATCAGGCAGAGCTAATATGGTTTTGTCAAAGGGAAATCATGATTAACTAATTTATTGGAGTTCTTTGAAGAAGTAGCTTGTGCTGTAGCTAAAGGGGAACCACTTTATTGTACTGTAGAGTC
>NW_025194600.1:0-4159 GCF_004010195.1 Chiloscyllium plagiosum | reverse complement strand
ACACCCACATCACTGGCATCGATAGCCACCTTGAAATGCTTCGTGTAATTCTGTGTAGCTAATACTGGGGGCAATGGTTAACACAGTTTTTAGGCTTTCAAATGCCATTTGACAGTTCTCTGTCCACTGAGGGCTTTTGCCCTTGACAATTCAGTGAGGGGAGCAGCTACACTGCTTAACGTTTGGCATAAACTTTCGGTAGAATCCAGTCAATTCCAAGAACCGTAGTGCTGTCATTTTGTTTTTGTCGACGGTGTGGAACATTCCCCAACTACGTTTGTTTTCGTATCTTGTGGGGCCATTTGTCCAAGTCCAATAACGTGACCCAGGAACGGGACTTGGATTTTTGCAAATTCACTTACCACCAAGCCTGCCTTCTGAAGTCGATGGAAAAAAGCCCGATAAATGCTGTAAATGTTCCTTCCATGAGTGACTAAAAATCATCAGGTCATCAATGTACACCACATAATTGGGTAATCCAGCAATGACCTGATTATCAGTCTCTGAAATGTAGCTGGATCGTTTCCAATACCAAATGCCACGACTTTGAACTGACATAGTCCATTTGGTGTTATGAAAGCCGAAATTGCCTTTTCTCTCTCTGACAGAGGTCCTTGCCAGTCGCCTTTGAGCAAGTCCAACTTAGAAACATAAGTAGTTTCTCACACTTTTTCGACACAGTTCTCCAAACATGGAATTGGATATGCATCAGTCTTTGTAACAGCGTTGACATTGTGATAGTCCACACATGACCGTTGCGTGCAATCTGGCTTTGGCACGATGACTATACGTGAGGTACAGACATTGTAACTCACATCAATTATGCCATCTTGGAGCATGCGCACTACTCCTTCTGAACCTGTGCCAATTTTGGAGGGTCATTCCTATAAGGATGTTGCTTAATCAGAACAGCATCTCCTGTGTCCAAATCATGCACAATTATGTTCGTACTTCTCAGTTTATTTCTGCATATCTCTCCATGAGATAGTAATAGTTCTTTCAGGTCGCTTTGTTTTTCTTGTCGAACGTAACTCAATAGTTTATCCCAATATTTGACAACTTCCTCATTGTTCAATTTGATTTGAGGAATGTCCAATTCAGAATCCTCTGAACTTGGTTCTTCCTTCTGTGCTGTAATCATTAAAACCTCATTGTCTTGCTTTCCTTCTCTATCAAAATACCTTTTGAGCATATTCACATGACAAACACTGTGAGATCTCTTCCTGTCTGGAGTCCGTATCAAGTAGTTTACCTCATTCAATTTATTCCCAATTTGTTATGGTACACTAAAACCTGCTTTTAAAGTCTCAATTGTTACTGGAAGTAACACTAATACCGTATTCTCAATTGCAAAATTCGGAATTTGTGATTTCTGATCCACTTCCTGTTTCATTGTATGCTGCAATACTTTTAAGTGCTGTATACCCAAATCTCCAGCACTATTTAATCGTTCCCTAAAATTTGACACATCATCCAAATGGGTGGTCTCTGAATTCTGATTTATTAATGCTCCTTAATCAATGTTAACGGTCCTTTTATTTCATGCCCCCAAAAATAATTCAAATAGTCTGAATTTGGTCGATTTGAATTGCTTAATTCCCAAGTTATCCATAACTGCCTTGAATAGTTCGGATGTGAGGTTTGATCCTTGATCTACTTGGATCTCGATTGGTAATCCGTATCTCGTAAAATAAAGTAAGTATTTTTTTCTACAATTCTTTTAACTGTGATGCTGCTTAATGGGATTGCCACTGGACATCTTGTCGACACAGCCATTATTGTTAATAAATTGTTGTTCCCACTTTTTGTTTGAGTTAGGGGACCTACGCAATCTATCAAGACACTTGTGAAAGGTTCCTCAAATGCTGGAATAGCTATTAAAGTCGCAGGTTTTATTACTCCCTGTGTGACATGTTTGAGACGTCTGGCAAAATTCAACTACACCTTTGTGTAGTCCAGGCTAGTGAAAATATATTTGTATTTCAAACTGATTTGTCCTCACCCCGCAATGATCTCCAAGTAGTAGCTCGTGTGCCACTCACAGCACCTCCTTTCTATACCCAACAGGCAAAACAATTTGATGAATATCTGCCCACGTCTGATCCACTTCAATGTGCGCTGATCTCCATATCCGCATTAAGACATCATTTGTTAAGTAATGACACAGAGGAATGCATTTATTCTCTTTCTTGCTAAATGTCTTTTGATTTTACTGTTTTAATTCCCCATCTTTCTGCTTCAAATCATTCAGCTTAGCAGAGCTAAAAATACTTGCATGTTTTCTTACTTGTTCCTTCTCTGTTCCATTTATCTGGTTAAAAATAATGATTTCGGATAACTCTATGTCAGCTTCCTTATCTGTGCCTTTTGATCTCTCCTGCTTTAAAGTGTGCATCTGTGATCTTGTGATCACACAATCATGGAAATTTCCGGTATAACCATTCTCCAGTTCTCCACTGGCCTTCCAATTAGAGTAGGCAGCATGCCTACTGGTAAATCAGCTATATCATTTGCAAGGACAAATTTTATTCCTGGAACTGAGTCTGTGGAGTCCAGTACTCCTACCACACATTCTCCACTCTTCTCTGGGCTCTCTAGCCTCACTTTACATAACTGAGCACCTTTTGTCTCACCATGAAACCTGCTACCTGCACAGTTTCTAGCAATAGTCTCTCGGAAATACATATCTCCTTATCCCTCAGCATTACAGGCTGAGAAGATCATGTGTCCCTTAATATTGGAACCTCCATATCCATTACTCCTGGACTATGTGAATAAACTTTACCCTTGCATGTAGATAGTTTAAGCAGATCTGGCACGTCCTCCTTGATCAACCTCTGACCATCTTGAACACTCTGAGGCAGTTGTCTAACATCCCTTGAGCTCTTTGTTACTTTCCAACAAATCTTACAGTCTTCTCTGGTTTTCCTACAACTGGTTTTCTCCTCGCACAACAACTCTGTGATTTTGTGTGGCTCACTTTATTATAATGAAAACGCTTGTGTCTTTTATCTTGTTTGTTCCTCTCAAGGGTTTTTTTTTACCCTGTGGTAAATTCGCCTTATGATCTTCACTGAGATCTACTTTTCCCTTTCCACGTGATCACATCTTTTTGCTCCAATTTCTATTTCTGATGGACTGAAATTGATTCTGGAAGCCAAACCGAGTTTATGGAACTTATAATCATCAGCTACTTCAGCTGCAAACCTTCATGCTCGTCCAGATGAGTTCGCACAACTTTAGGCAGTGAATTTATGAATTACTTCAAAATAATTACCTCTCTAATAGGTTGCTTGATTTTTAAACCTCTTATCCTTCCATCGAAATTACTCTGTTTGATCTTTTCAAACTCAATATATGTTTGACCAGCGTATCTGTTCGATTCCTGAAAACTTGTCTGTAGGCTTCTGGTACAAGCGCATATGCAGTTAAAATGGCTTTTTCCAGCACCCCATATTCCGCAGATACCTCCTCTGATAGGGATGCGAATACCTCACTAGCCCTACCTACAAATTTCGTTTGGATCAACAAAACTCTTATTGCCTCTGGCCTTAAGAGGCAATTTGTTTAGCCACCTTTTCAAATGAGTTGAAAAAGACTTCCACATTCTTCTCATCAAATTTAGATAATGCTTGTAATCGTCTAGGCTTCTGACTACTGGGGCTTGTTCATCCTCACTCTCTACCTCACTAACTCTAACCACAACCTTTATCTCCCGCCTTCTACGCTGACTTGCCTTTTTAAGTGCCAGCTTTTGCTGTTCAAAAGCTGTCTCTTTCTTTCTCCTCTGCTGCTCTCTTTTTCTCTCTCTTCCACTGCTCTCTATTTTCCATCTGTTCTGCTTTTAATCGTAACTGAAACTGTTTCATTTCTGCTGCCCATTCCTTACCTCTCGCCGCTAAGTCAAGCTGCTTCCTTTGCAATTGAATTCTTACCATCTGTATAGATTCTGATGGTTTCTCCAGCAAGTTTAATTGATGACTTGCTACTACAACTAACTCTCCTTTCCTCACAGAAGCAGGCAGTTCTGATTCCAGCTTCTCTGCTAATTCATGCATCTTGGTCTTATTCATTTTCTTCAAAACTTCCAATTACTGCATTCACAAACTTTTGGCGACTGAAAGAGCCATTGCTATGCCAAGCTTTGTCTACCCAACAA
>NW_025194599.1:0-4158 GCF_004010195.1 Chiloscyllium plagiosum | reverse complement strand
TTCATTCAACAATGGCAATAAATTTTGATTTTTGGAAAGAAGGGATGTTGTCTTCAGTAGAATGCTTGCATTGACTCACTGATTCACAGTATCTGCTACGTATCCTTTTTGGGTTCCTATGAAAAGGAATTAACTAGTTCTGCTTGTTGTAAATTCCTGGAAAATATTTGTGAATGTTGTGGTCTTAAAGGTGAAAAGACTAAGTGATCGTAAGTCATCAGTTATTTTGTTAGAAAGAGCTTAATTCAAACATTTCGAACACATATATATACACACACACACATCGTTAGTCTGCTGTGTTACAAGGGGGAAAACAAGTCGCTTTCTTCAGCGTAAAATAAATATATGCCACTTCCAATTATTTATTAGTCAGCTAATTACCTACATTTGTTATTAAAAATTGCAATTCGTCTAAATATTGTTATGACCTTTGATCAAATTAAATTTCTAATTATTGTTGATTCATGAATTGCCGGGAATTTGATTTTTTTTTGTTGTTTTCCATACACCTATTCGTATTGAATGTAAGAATGACATGCTTTGACAATATCGGAGAGTGTTCATTTGAGACTTGTCTTTTCGAATCTTTCACTGATTTTGACTTATTGCATAAGATTACACGGTATCTCAGTGGTTAGCAATGCTGCCTCACAGCGCCAGGGACCTTGGTTTGATTCCCTCCTCGGGTGACTGTCTGTGTGGACTTTGTACGTTCTCCCCAAGTCTATGTGACTTTGCTGTTGTGTCCTCCCACAATCCAAAGATGTGCAGGTTAGGTGAGCTGGCAATGCTAAATTGCACATTGTGTTCAGGGATGTGTGTATTAGTCAGCAGGAAATGTGAAGAAATATGATCGGGAAAAGTGTTTGGGTGGGTTACTCTTTAGAGGGGCATTTTTTTCAAACAAATGGCCTGTTACCACACTGAGGTAACAGGGATTCTACAATCGTTTAATTGCGATTCTCTAAGCAATTGTCACATTTGTAAAATGTTGACTTTAATTAATATCTTTAACATTCGATTATCATTGTGTTCCTAAATCTTGTCAGGGATGTGTGTATTAGTCAGCAGGAAATGTGAAGAAATATGATAGGGAAAAGTGTTTGGGTGGGTTACTCTTTCGAGGGGCATTTTTTTCAAACAAATGGCCTGTTACCACACTGAGGTAACAGGGATTCCACAATCGTTTAATTGCGTTTCTCTAAGCAATTGTCACATTTGTAAAATGTTGACTTTAATTAATATCTTTAACATTCGATTATCATTGTGTTCCTAAATCTTGTAAAATATGTTATTGATATTAATGCTCACATAAAACACTACACATGAGGCCACACAAAGATCGTCATGACCATCTAATTACTGTTCAGTGGAATAATCAGAGTAACTATCTGTTTGTTCCTGAGATCAATCCCCACTGCCACAGTAAGGATCCGTTGTCATTCCCTCCAATAAATGCAGTAGTTTTCGTCTGGTATTTCAGTTCAGTAATTACACATGATACTGATTGTTCAAAGCTGTGGTTATTCTTTATTATGAATGGTCAATGATTCTAACGGAAGAGATGTTCATATGTCCTGATGTATTTCATGGTCACAAACAGGTTTTTCCATCCAAGTATTGCAAAAAAAGTGTTGCTTTGGTTTCGTTCAACTGCCGATGTTAACAAGTTCGGTTCATGCCCATTACAAATATTTGGAGAAAGTGAGGAAAGCAGATGCTGGAGATCAGAGTCGGGAGTGTGGCATTGGAATAGCACAGCAGGTCAGGCAGCATCTGAGAATCTTTCCTGATGAAGGGCTTATTCTCAAAATGCCAACTCTCTGGCTCCATGGATACTGCTTGACCTGCTGTGCTTTACCACCACTATAGTCTCGACATTAAAAATATCTGTCTGCTTATTTGGAGCAAATACTGAAAGATTCTTCTGTAATTGAAATTTACTTTGATTTCTATTCACTCACGTTCTCATATTAATTGCTCCTCGTTTTCTTCTTAACTCTGATACAAATCTCAAAATTCTGGTCACCATAAAAGTGATATGAATTATGAATTAGCATCGGGATAAGAGAACCAATGAACAGCTACATAGACTTCTTGAACAGCCTATATATATATGTGTGAATGAAAAAGCAATTCCATCCAAAAAATTTCTGAATGTTTGTATCTTTTTAAAAATTAAATAATCCTACAAATAGCTAATAATTGTCAGTTGATCTCTCTGAATTAGTATCCCATCATTATCGCTGTAAACTGCTTAAAAATATCGAATGGTTTTATTTGTAAAATGCAAAGATTAATGATCAATTCCTTGTTACAACAATAAGTAAACCACATTTTATCTATCCACTGAGGTCAAGTGACCAGTGGCCCATAATTGGACATCAGGGTGGCACGGAAGCTCAGTGGTTAGCCCTGCAGTCTCACAGCAACATGGTCCCAGGTTCAATCCCAGCTTTGGGTGACTGTCTATGTGGAGTTTGTACATTCTCCCTGTGTCTGCGTGGGACTCCTCCGGGTGCTCAGGTTCCCACTCACAGCCCAAAAACGCCCATGCTAAATTGCCCATTGTGTTAAGTCCATCAGTCAGAGGGGAAATGGGACTGCGTGGGCTACTCTTTTGAGGGTTGGTGTGGACTTGTTGGGCATGTTTCTACGCTGTAGGGAATCTAATCTATATTCCTATACCTGAAGACATCGGAGCTTTAAAAAAAAGGTCAAACTAAAGAAAACAGTAGGCAGAGACAATAAGCTCCAGAAAACAGTGCAAAGCCCGGTCAAGGAGGTCACTAAATGTTCGGGAGATCCGTCACAACCAGCCCAAGAGTTGAAGCAGACTTTCTGGTACCTTGAGTTCCAACTCAGTGACTGAGCATTACACACCTCTCTTGGGAATGATAACAGAAGGGCGTTTGCACGAAAGCTACTGGGTGCTTAGAATCCAGAACTTCGGTAAAATGCTGTGAAACATTTCCCAGATCATGGAAATCAGCTTATCATGATTGAAATCAAAGTACCCGCAATGGTCTTCAAGGTCACCTAATTACTGTTCAGCGAAAAACTCTTTGTGTGTACCTTATTGTTCTCAGGATGAATAACCACAGCAAACATCACGCTCTGACCAGATCGAAAGATATGTAAGTGACACCAATTTACACACTACAGCTTTCCCACACCAATTATGACACTGTTATTTGTGGCTGAGAATGCTAATCGTAACATGTATCGAGATGAAGTAAGTCTCGAACAGAGGCAAATTTTCTGATAGGTTTCCAGTCCAAAACTTATGATAAAAATATAATTGTGGCTCATTACATTATGAACATGTTCCCATTAAACGTATTCATCTGTTCATACAGAGACAATATTCAAACAAAAACCTTGATAAATGCTGTTCACTGTATTTTTTCTGTGAAAAGAAATGTTCCTTATTACCTTATTTTTCTGTGTAATGCTGACTCAAATTTCTAAATATTGATGATATGAAAACATTGCATGAAGTAAATATAATACAAAATTTGTTCTTATTATATCTCTGGCGCCTCGCAGCGCCAGAGATCCGGGTTCAATTCCCGCCTCAGGCGACTGACTGTGTGGAGTTTGCACGTTCTCCCCGTGTCTGCGTGGGTTTCCTCCGGGTGCTCCGGTTTCCTCCCACAGTCCAAAGATGTGCAGGTCAGGTGAATTGGCCATGCTAAATTGCCCGTAGTGTTGGGTAAGGGGTAAATGTAGGGGTATGGGTGGGTTACGCTTCGGCGGGTCGGTGTGGACTTGTTGGGCCGAAGGGCCTGTTTCCACACTGTAAAGTAATCTAATCTAATCTAATCTAATCTAATCTAATAATATATTTCCCCAGAAGAAAAGCAGAGACACCAAGTATAGAATTCTTTAAGATCTGAGAATTATGAATGACAAACCATTTCTGATCAATGTTCACTGAATGTCTAATGTTATTTCCAAACCATCATGCCAGCATTTGAATTCTCAGTTGACTGATGTTAAGAAATATCTAATCAACATCACAGCAAACCCGTTGGAAATATTGATCATTTGCCAAAGTTCTAAAATTAATTATCAGTTAATTGTCATTCAAACAATCATACAGTAATCAGTTTAGGTTTTGTAAAAAAAAATCGTCAAATTCACATTTTATTTAAT
>NW_025194598.1:0-4158 GCF_004010195.1 Chiloscyllium plagiosum | reverse complement strand
ATAAAGAAAGGCTGGATAGACTGGAACTTTTTTCGCTGGAGCGTAGGAGGTTGAGAGGTGACCTTAGCAAGTTTATAAAATAATAAGAGGTATAGATAGAGTTAATGTAGTTGTCTTTTCCCTAGGGTGGGAATTTCAAGACTAGGGTGCACATTTTTAAGGTGCGAGGAAAAAGATTTAAAAATCGACATGAGTGGCACATGTTTTATGTCGGATGGTTTGCGTGTGGAATGAACGTGCTGAGAAAGTGGTGGATGCAGGTAACGATTACATCTGGATAAGTTCATGAATAAGAAAGGATTGGAGGAATATGGGCTGAGTTTAGTTTGATATTATAGTTGACATGGACTGGTTGAACTGAAGGATCTGTTTGTGTGCTGTGAGACTCTATGACTCTGACTTGAAGTAGAAGTATGACAAAATAATTGTTTGTTTTGAAGTGCAGGAGAACTTCTTAAGGATTAGCAAAAACATCAACTTGTATTTATTCTGCAAACTTAGAATATTTAAACATCACCAGTTGCCTAAATATGGGGTTGTGTCAGCTGCACCTATCTGATTGACTGGACAAGTTATTCCAGATTGTGGAAAGATTTGAAGCCAAGATAAGCATTCTTAAAAGAGTCAAATTGGAGCCATTGTAGATCAGTGAGCAGAGGATGAATGGACAGCATTTGGTACAATTGGAGCATGTGTAAGAGAACAAGCACGTGCCCACGTGCAAGCTCACACTTTCACGTACACACACATGCAAACTCGCTTGTTTTCATGCTCTCGCTCTTTCTCGCTGCACTGACTGTGACTGGGGTACAGTTCTCTGTGCACTGACTGTGACTGGGGTACAGTTCTCTGTGCACTGACTGTGACTGGGGTACAGTTCTCTGTGCACTGACTGTGACTGGGGTACAGTTCTCTGTGCACTGACTGTGACTGGGGTACAGTTCTCTGTGCACTGACTGTGACTGGGGTACAGTTCTCTGTGCACTGACTGTGACTGGGGTACAGTTCTCTGTGCACTGACTGTGACTGGGGTACAGTTCTCTGTGCACTGACTGTGACTGGGGTACAGTTCTCTGTGCACTGACTGTGACTGGGGTACAGTTCTCTGTGCACTGACTGTGACTGGGGTACAGTTCTCTGTGCACTGACTGTGACTGGGGTACAGTTCTCTGTGCACTGACTGTGACTGGGGTACAGTTCTCTGTGCACTGACTGTGACTGGGGTACAGTTCTCTGTGCACTGACTGTGACTGGGGTACAGTTCTCTGTGCACTGACTGTGACTGGGGTACAGTTCTCTGTGCACTGACTGTGACTGGGGTACAGTTTGCTGGTCACTGACTGTGACTGGGGTACATTTCTGTTCATGGGATACCATTCTCTAAACATGGAACATATTTCTGAGTTTACTGTTTTCCCCAGCAAATGTCCATTCTCCATATACCTGGACCAAAAAATGCTCTTAACGTAGACACAAGACGTTTCCAGTCATGGTTGACTTTACTTGTGATGGTTTAATTTGTCAAATTTGTCATTTTGTCTTGTCGCGGTCTCCTCGGCTACAGAGCCTGGGCTACAAACGATTTCATAAACCTTTGTATGTTCGAATCTGTCTTTGAGCCCTCCCATTCTTATTTCGTTACAATCAGTAGGAACTGGGAAGTTCATAGTGACTACTAATATCCTTGTTTAATAACATATAACATCTAGAAGCACTGGATTGTCTTCTTCCTTTGACTTCTTCCCAATTAGGGACAGTGACAAGTGAAGCTCACTCAATTTGGTGAGGCTTCATCAAATGAGAATCAAATCAGAACTGCACCTCAAGCATGGAGAGACGAGCACTGTCTCAGGGTCAGGGGCGAAGACAGGACATCTTTAGATGTGAAGTACAGTATTCTGAGGCTCAATTTACAGCACTTCATACCATTCAAACCTTTTCTCTTCAGCTAGTTACAGAGAAATTTCAACATTAATGTGATAAAAACATTGACGGTGACTAAAATCAATCATGTTTTGACTCCATGAAACTGAATGGACTGCCTTCATTTATGTTGGCAAGTGCCTAAGAATGAATCATGGAGAGATTTTCCGTGACAATTTCCTTCACCACTCTTCTTTCCTCTCCTGTGAGCATCAGCTTCCACTGGGGTACAATCTCCAAGTGATTACACTGACTGAGTGTGGTTCCTGGGACAACAACATTGAATGAATGTGGCACACTTCCAGGATAATGACTCTGGTTGGCGTACAGTTCCTGGCACAGACTCTGACTGGAGTACAAATCACTGGCACTGACTCTGACCAAGGTACAGTTCACTGGGTCCTGACTCTGACCAGGATACAATTCACTGGGTCCTGACTTTGACCAAGGTACAGTTCACTAGGTCCTCACTCTGACCAGGGTGCAGTTCACTGCGTCCTGACTCTGACCAGGGTACAGTTCACTGGGTCCTGACTCTGACCAGGGTACAGTTCACTGGGTCCTGACTCTGACCGGGGTACAGTTCACTAAGTCCTGACTCTGACCGGGGTACAGTTCACTGGGTCCTTACTCTGACCAGGGTACAGTTCACTGGGTCCTGACTCTGACCGGGGTACAGTTCACTGGGTCCTTACTCTGACCAGGGTACAGTTCACTAGGTCCTGACTCTGACCGGGGTACAGTTCACTGGGTCCTGACTCTGACCGGGGTACGGTTCACTGGGTCCTGACTCTGACCGGGGTACAGTTCACTGGGTCCTGACTCTGACCGGGGTACAGTTCGCTGGGTCCTGACTCTGACCGGGGTACAGTTCACTAGGTCCTGACTCTGACCGGGGTACAGTTCACTGGGTCCTGATTCTGACCGGGGTATAGTTCACTGGGTCCTGACTCTGACTGGGGTACAGTTCACTGGGCTCAAAAATGTGTTGCTGGAAAAGCGCAGCAGGTCAGGCAGCATCAAAGGAGAAGGAGAATCGACGTTTCGGGCATAAGCCCTTCTGCCCGAAACGTCGATTCTCCTGTTCCTTTGATGCTGCCTGACCTGCTGCACTTTTCCAGCAACACATTTTTAAGCTCTGATCCCCAGCATCTGCAGTCCTCACTTTCTCCTAGTTGATTTTTACAGTTCTTTGGGTCCTGACTCTGAATGGGGTACAGTTCACAGGGTCCTGACTCTGACCGGGGTACAGTTCATTGGGTCCTGACTCTGACCGGGCAACAGTTCACTAGGTCCTGACTCTGACCCGGGTACATTTCACTGGGTCCTGACTCTGACCGGGTTACTGTTTGCTGGGTCCTGACACTGAGCAGGGTACGGTTCACTGGGTCCTGACTCTGACCGGGGTACAGTTCATTGGGTCCTGACTCTGACCAGGGTACAGTTCATTGGGTCCTGACTCTGACCGGGGTACGGTTCACTGGGTCCTGACTCTGACCGGGGTACAGTTCACTGGGTCCTGACTCTGACCGGGGTACAGTTCACTGGGTCCTGACTCTGACCCGGGTACATTTCACTGGGTCCTGACTCTGACCAGGGTACAGTTCACTGGGTCCTGACTGTGACTGGGGTACAGTTCACTGGGTCCTGACTCTGACAGGATACAGGAGAAAGTGAGGTCTGCAGATGCTGGAGATCAAAGTTGAAACTTTATTGCTGGAACAGCACAGCAGGTCAGGCAGCATCCAGGGAACAGGAGATTCGACGTTTCGGGCACAGGCCCTTCTTCATTCCTGAAGAAGGGCCTGTGCCCGAAACGTCGAATCTCCTGTTCCCTGGATGCTGCCTGACCTGCTGTGCTGTTCCAGCAATAAAGTTTCAACTCTGACAGGATACATTTCACTGGGTCCTGACTCTGACCAGGATACATTTCACTGGGTCCTGACTCTGACCAGGGTACTGTTCATTGGGTCCTGACTCTGACCAGGATACATTTCACTGGGTCCTGACTCTGACCCGGGTACATTTCACTGGGTCCTGACTGTGACTGGGGTACAGTTCACTGGGTCCTGACTCTGACCAGGATACATTTCACTGGGTCCTGACTCTGACCAGGGTACTGTTCATTGAGTCCTGACTCTGATCAGGATACATTTCACTGGGTCCTGACTCTGACCAGGATACTTTTCACTGGGTCCTGACTCAGACCGGGGTACAGTTCATTAGGTCCTGACT
>NW_025194597.1:0-4158 GCF_004010195.1 Chiloscyllium plagiosum | reverse complement strand
TCATTTAAAAATATATAATTTTCTCACTTTAATTCTGTGATGCAATAACAGAAGCAAAATTACCTTGTGGATGTCACTCAAACCGATCCAAGTTGGGACATTATTATTATTTTGGGAGTTACATATCATTTCTGCAAGAACGTTATTCTGCTCCATCCAGTGCAGGGAAGCAAGATGGCCGCCTGGAGCCAGGTGTTGGCAATGCAGCTTGAGATTACATTACAAAGGCAATTTGTTACTTGTTGCAGTGTTACATGAACTATTGGAACAAAACAATTGACCAGGTTCAAAGTAGAAACTCTTATTTTTCAGAATATAGACAATGAAACCAAAACCTCCTGTTACATGTCCACAAGGACCTGATATGGGCTGACTCCAAACTTCAGTGAATGGTGCCATACTGAGGCTAAGGATTTGGGACCAATCTCATTGTGGCTTCAGCCCATCAGATAGAAATGTCAGCAACTTCTGTGTAACAGCTGATATTGGGCTGGGCTTGTGCTCGAACGCTCTGTCTGTGACATTGTGTTTCCTGTTCTCCCCAAGTTTTATCCACACACAGCTGTCAATCCAGATGTGGACAGTCACTGCAGTCCATGTCACTGTGCAGTGACCACATTGACAGCAACACATTTCTCACAATGACAGGCCACAGCACATTGATGCTTGTCAACTTTAGATTGCATTCTCATGAGATCATGTGACTCAGTGATGGTTTCTTAGAAATTCAACAGGTTGTTGCTGTGGGGATTGTAAAGTTACACAATGAGTGGTTCTGCTTCAAGCTTAAATGCAAAGACAATGGATGATGGAGAAATGCAGACTCTTGTCAGGGCCTGAACCACATTATATATGGTGAGAAATGTGGCAGAAACATGAGAGAGGTCCAGCAAGGCCTATCTCGATATCAGGAACAACTCTCTGCAACTTAAAGCTACATTCTGGGAAATCAGGGGAGATTCTCCCTGGGTAGTGGCGAATTGCTTATTAAGGAGGAATAATCTTTGTTAACTGCACATCTTACCTCATTAATATGCAGCTTCCCATCCCACTACCTGCCAGGAGCAAACAAGATGCTGAAAATTCAGAACATGGAGAGTGAGTACCTAGTGACTTCAACCTATGGCTTACTCCATTAGGACCTTCACATTGGATACCAGGTTCAAATATCACTTGGCACACTCCATGGACACTGCCACATGTGCCCCATGTCCACACATACTAACATCTGACATGTGAGAGTGTCTAAAATCCTTCATGGTACATCTCCAATCCCATTACATTGTGCTTCTGCCTTTCAATGCTGCACCCCAGCAACACACTGACATCTACCATTGTAACGCTGCAGCAAAGACATTGTGTGCTCAGAGACACACACCAGCTGCTGGACTGCACCAGGCTGCATCTTCAGCCTGTTGGCTCTCTGTCTGAGCGCTCACTCACTGAAATGGAAGCATAGAAACCTAGACAGTAGAGGTCGGAATAGGCCATTTGGCCCTTTGAGTCTACATTGCCCTTCAATGTAATCATGGCTGATCATCCAACTCAATACCTGTTCCTACTTTCTCATCACACCTTTTGATTCCTTTAGCCTTAAGAACAGTTCTCTCGATGTGCACAGCATTCCTGTCTTGTCCCTCAGGCAGAGTTCCCAGGCTCACAGTCCCACAGTATTGCCGTGGGGCTTAATACAGACTCAAAGCTGGGAAGCTTGTCCGGGTTGTGATCAGTTCTCAGTCAAGTCAAAGGAGACAGCCTTCACTCAGGGGGTCCCAGCACGGTAAGGCAAGGGCAGCCTCCAATACCAGCCCAGGGGCTGGGACATGGCCAATTAGCTGCTCAGGGCGGTCAGAGTCAGGATGCTCAGGAGCTGGAGATTGAGCATCCCACCAGCCGTCCTCATTCTCCCTGCCATATTGTGAGCTGTTGCTGTCTGCAATGAGAGAGCATCAGGAATTGTGGGAGATGAAAGTGAGTGACACAGCTGCTACTTTTGGTGCAGGTGCAGAGGTTCCCTGAGCAAGTGAGTTGGTAGCCCTGAGGGTTTGCAGGACCAGTGGTGTCAGTGGACGGGGTGGGTGACAGTGATTGAGAGAGATGTTATATGATGTACAGTGAGAGTGTGAGCCTTGGTGGGAAATGTGTGCAGGGGTTGAGACTGAAGTGAGGTACTGGAGAGACAATGGTGGCACTTACCCTGGCAGGGTGGAGGAGACCAGACCCCTCCCTCCTACCCTGCTGGGCATTCCTCCAGATGACAGAGAATCCACTGACCTGGTTGGCAACATTGGAGTGAGCCAGGAAGGTGCAGTTTCATCGTTTCCACTGCCAGTGCTGGGGGTAGTTAACATCCCAACTCTGCACCTTCCCACCACCAGGAACTCCAGTCCCTGTCTGCAAAGGGGAGGTGCCAGATTTCCCTTTTCTGTCATGCCCCAGGACAAGAGATCTCACTCAGCTTCAAAGAGGGAAACCCTCCATGAGACTCAATGAAACTGACCCTTAGCCAATAACGTAAGATTCAGCCTGATGGGGGAGATTGCAGATTGAAAACAAATGTGGAAATTAGAAGAAAGTAGAGTTGAGAAAATTTTAACACTCATCTTAGACCACATTTTACTTCTAATGACACTCCCAGCTCTACATGACAATGACCCCTATCAACCCTTCCATAATATCACAGCTCATTACCCTCAATTTAATTTCAAATGTTATGGAGTTCATGTTACCTAGTTAATGTTACACATGGCTTCATAAATGTCCAGAAATATTCAAGAAACTACTTTCATTCTGTGTTCAGTCATTGTCAATATCTTACCATGGAGATGGCAAGGACTTACTTCAGCCTTTATCCAAGTCTGTTCAACAGGAAGAAACTTGCAGCAATAACCAAAATAAAAGAAGTCACCAAATCAATATTCTCTCTCCAGGCACCGTTTCTCAAGATTGTGATCCATATCAAATTCTGCATAAGCAGATGATCAGCTGCAGATTAAAACAAGCAAAAAACCCACATCATTCACAGCTCGTTTCCCCTTAATGAGACTTAAAACTGGTGAGCACATGGTCGATGGGGCCTGCCTCAGTGTGGGACTTTTCACCTGACTGCAATAGCCTTCACACACACTATGCTCACAAGAAAGTACAACACAAAGATGCTGTTTGGTCCAATTTGTCAAAGAAGGTGTTTATTTCCCCCAGGAGCCTCCTCCCGTACTGGTCACTGCCCCTAGCACTACCACTTCATTCCCTTCTGCTTGTCCATATTCCCTCAATGGGGCTGTCCAATCTGCCTTTTGCACAGCATATAAAGGCAAGTTTCATATTCTCAGCACTCTTGTGGAGGTCATTTCTCATGAATTCCTTATTTGACTGATTGGTGACTAGTTTATAACCCAAGCTGAAACATTACTTCAAGTTTTCTTCTCTCATTTGTCTTCATGCTAAATCCCAGGCTCTTCCCTTCCTCAACTTGTCTATTTCTGAGTTTAGGCTGTAGTGGAGAACTGGATAAATGCACTGGCCCCTACAAATGAGTTTATCCTCCTCCTCCCAGATAACAAATGCATTACATTGGTCACAACCTGTTTCCTCAATTTAATTTGGCCTCATTCTTTACCTGCTCACCTCTTCCTAAATGTACTTCAACATCAGACCGAGAGAAAGCTGTGCAGGTATCCCTCTCCCATTCTTGTGCTGGAGTGTGTCTGACTGATGCTTCAGCTCAGTGGCTGTGAGCTGCAGGATCTCAGGCAACAGACACTGCCTACAGGTGGACTCACCCCATTCAGTCTGATTATGGCAGATTTAAATCTGCATATAATTTGGGCAGATTAAATCAGTAATTAATCAAATCAGCCATAGAGGAGGAATTCCTGGAGTGTGTATAAAACCAATAGAACTGCCCATCTTGGACTGGGTATTGTGCAACAAGAAAGGAATAATTAGCAATCTAGCTGTGTGAGAACCCATGTGGACGAGTGACCATAATTTGATATAATTCATCATTAAGAATGAGAATGACACAGTTGCTTCTGAAACGAGGATCCTGAAGATTAATAAAGGAAACTATGATGATATGAGGCACATTCTGTCTATGTTAAATTGGGGAATGTTACTTAAAGTGATTATGGTGGAGAGGCCATGGCAGAAATTTAA
>NW_025194596.1:0-4157 GCF_004010195.1 Chiloscyllium plagiosum | reverse complement strand
AGTTGGGATAATGCAGGGAGGAGGAGCTGAGACAATAGACAGTTTTACCATTATTTTAAATGAATGGCGGAGCAGGCTAGATGGGCCAAATGGCCTGCTCCTGCTTCTATTACTATGAAACAATAACCCTGCATTTCCCATGGCTAACCCACCTAACCTGCACATCCCTGGACACTATGGGCAATTTAGCATGGCCAATCCAAATCAAGGTTGGTGAGCAATGTAGTGATGTGGGAAATTAACATCAGAGAATGATAGAAAGGGACAAGGAGAGTAAATATACCAGCAATCAAAACTGGATTCTGAATGATCACAAAAGTGGAAACAAAAAGTGGTGTTTCTGCACTGTAACAAAAGTAAATGAATTGTCTGCACACATTGAAGAGAATAATTATGATCTGAGGCTCCTTACAGAAACATGGCTTCAGGAATGACAAGGATTGGATCCTGAATATCGAGGTGGTAGTCAAATTGGAAGCTAGGTAAAGGTAGAGGGTTGCCACTGATAATCAAAGCACTGACCACAGGGTAGTCTGGTGTCCGCTCTGATTTCAGGTCCTCATTTCTCTGTCCTCTGATCTCCCTGTTCCCACTGATTAAGATGTCAGTCTGTTCTCAGCTTTACTGGATTTCTGCTGAAGCTTTGAACCCCACCCCCTCTTTGAATATTTTATTGTTCCAGAAGGTGTAAAGTCAGTCAATCAAAGCCCAATGCACAATCTCCCAGTCTCTCAACTAACCAGAGACAAAAGTGTCATCATAGCAGGGAATCAAACAAGAAAAATGAAACAACATGAGAAATAAATAGGTGCAAGTGCTTAATGTCTGTTCATTAGGAAGCAATCCAGAAATAGGGCTCTCCCAGGATTCTGATTGTGTCCAACTTGAGGATCCTCTCTCCCTTACATCGAACTGTTAGTACCCAGCTATGATTTACAATATTTACACCAGAAATGAAGCATCTTATCAAATAGACACGTACAGCATGGAAGTAGACTTTCTCTCTCTCATGCGCGCTTACACACAGAAGTCCATGGGGGTGAATTTTTATTTGCAGATACATCCTATTTTGCTTAAAAATGCACAGTCTGCAGGCAGTCAATACATATAATATTTTGTAAATTTGACTTTGGAAATAGAACCAGTTTGATTCAAGGTTTGAACTCTGACCTCACACATTTAATGCATTGTCTGAGTTGAGATGTCATCTTTTGTTACAAAACCTTAAGTTATGTTGAGAAGTGCCTTACAGGAAGTTGTAAATTTACATATTAATGATGTCTGCAACCCATTTGAAAAGATGAAAGACTTAACAATCCAGGTTTGCTCAATATATATCATTTCAGTGGCAGGACACTACAATGTTTTTCCATAAATTCTGTCCCTTATGATCTTATTCTTCACAACCACTTGATGAGAGAGTTTCGTGCCGAAAGCCAGTGCTTCCAAATAGCTTGGTGTTATGTGATTTTTAACTTTGTCCAGGTTAGGGTGGATTGGCCATGCTCAAATTACCCATAGTGCCCAGGGATGTCCAGGTTAGGTGCATGAGTCAGGGGTGAATGTAGAGAAATGGGGGTAGGGGGGTTACTTTCTGGAGGGTCGGATGGACTCGTTGGGTCAAGTAACCTGCTTCCACACTGTGGGGATTCTCTGGAGAGAAGAGATTTCTGCAAACTATGCAGGGCAGCACAGGTGTCTCCATGTGAGTTTGTGCGTGAGTGTGTTTTTGCATGCGTGCTTGCTTGGTGAAGTGAGTGTCATGGTGTATCAGCCTGTGCGAGGGTGAGTATTGGGGATGTGTGTGTGTCAGAGAGTATTTGCGTGTATCAGAGAGTGAGTTTGTGCGTGTGTGTTTTTGCATGTGTGCTTGCTTGAAGTGTGTGTTATGGAGTATCAGCCTATGTGAGGGTGAGTATTGGGGATGTGCGTGTGTCAGAGAGTATGTGCATAAGAGAGGTGTGGATAAAAGCCAGGGGTTGCATTTTGCTAAAACAAGGAAGGGCAAGAGGGTCTGCAGAGGCCGCCCATTTTAATTCCTCTTCCCTCTCCCTTTCTGACATGACCAACTTTGGCCTCCTTCATTGCCACAACGATCCAATCCACAAATTGGAGGAACACCTCATCTTCCACCTGGAGTTGTCTAATTTCTCCCCTCCCATCCCCCAACTCCCTTCACGGCCTCTGCCCCTCCCATTCACTCTTCCCTGCCACCAACCAGATTCCTTCCTCCCATCGACCATCAGGTTGGACCCTCAGTCTTCACCAATCCCCACTTCAACACCTTGCTCCCGGCACCCCTTTATCTGCATCTTGTTCTACACCCATCCCCCATCCGGAAGAAACATCTGAAACGTCGACCTCTCCACCACCTGATGCTGCCTGACTTGCTGTGTTCTTCCAGCCTCCTGACTGTCTATATTGTCAATCAAGACACAGGCCTGGACCAACTGTTCCAGAGTCTGTCCCCTCCCTGGATTCACTCCCTTTCCATTCAGTTGCTGAAAGTCAACAATTGAACCCCCGAATGAAAAATAAATTGAAAAAGTGGGTGAGAAAAGAGAGTATTGTACTCACAGATGTTGGACAGAGGAAGAAAGTTGCAGTCTGGGGTGAAGCTCAATCTTCATTCAGAGAGAGGAGCAGCATCTGTAATCAAATAGACAGAGTCATAGATGTACAGCATAGAAACAGACCCTTCACTCGAACCTGTCCATGCGGAGCAGATATCCTAACCCAATCTAGTCCCACTTACCAGCACCTGGCCCATATCCGTCCAAACGCTTCCTTTTCATAAACCCATCCAGATGCTTTTAAATGTTGCAATTGTACGAGTGTCCACCACTTCCTCTGGCAGCTTACTCCTTAAATGCACCACACTCTGCGTGGAAAAGTTGCCTCTCAGAATTCTTATATCTTTCCCCTCTCACTGAAAACCTATGTCTCTAGTCCCCACCCCCCCTCACCCCTCCGCTACTGACTCCAGGGAAACGACCTTGTCTATTTATCCTATCCTTGCTCTTCATAATTTTATAAACCTCTATAAGCCTCTGACCCTCCAGATAAAATATCCCTGGCTTACTCAGCCTCTCCTTGTAGCTGAAACCCTCCAACTCTGGCAACAGCCTTGTAAATCTTTTCTGATCCTTTTCAAAGTTTCACATCACCTTTCCGATAGAAACGAGACAAGAGGTGGATGCAGCATTCCAAATGTGGCTTAACCAATGTCCAGCACAGCCACAACGTGACCTCCCATACTCAATGCTGTGACCAATAATGGAAAGCATACCAAACACTGCCTTCACTATTCTGTCTACCCGAGACTCCATTTTCAATGAAGTATGAACCTGCACTCCAAGGTCTCTTTATTCTGCAACACTCCCCAGTCAGTCCTGCCTGGATTGCTTGACCGAAATGTATTTCTCGAAATTAAACTCCATCTCCCATTGGCCTATCTGATCAATTCTAATTTATAGTGAACTCTTTTTCTCTCATTCTGCAGAAGCTGAAAGTCTCCATTCCTTCATACCCTCCCTTGATGCTGCCTGACCTGTTGGGCTTTTCCAACACCACACTCTCGACTCTGATCTTCAGCATCTGCAGTCGTCATTTCTCCAACATTTCCAGAGTCTTCCCTCCCACCCCCCGATTCATTCTCTTCCGTTTCAGTTGCTGCAAGTCAACAACTGAAGCCCCGAATGAAAAATAAATGGAAAACGAGGGTGAGAAAAGAGTGCCATACTCACAGATGTTGGACAAAGGAAGGAAGTTAGTCTGGGGTGAAGCTCAATCTTCATTTAGAGAGAGAGGAACAGCAACAGCTTCAGAAGGACATGGTCCACCTTCCACATTCAGACAGTAGGGGGCCTCTGATTGGCAGAAGGATAAGTTTCCTTCCAGTCCGCCAATGCTCTCCATTGGTCCATGAAGGTCGCGAACCGTTTCCGGGGACAGCGATGAGCATGCAGTTTTTGCTGACACCGGCTAACCCGCACAGACCTTGCTGACACCGAGGAGCATGTGCAGTATGCTCTGGAGATGCTGCTGTTACTGACAGATTTTAATTGGTCAAATGCTAAGAGGAAAAAAAAAAGAGTAGAGCCACAATTTTGTTCTCCTGTAGATTGACGTAACCGTACATGCTTGTCGCTATTTTT
>NW_025194595.1:0-4157 GCF_004010195.1 Chiloscyllium plagiosum | reverse complement strand
TTCAGAATGAATTTATAAAGAAACCACAGCATGCAGCTGGTGAATCTAACTTTCTGCAAACCATCTCGATGCTGCCTATACCAAAACACAGCCCAGAACATGAACCTCAGGCCCTGGTCACACACACTCCTCATCCACGGACATTGGCATCTGTCATCTGCCAATCCATCATGATCATCCTGGCACTCCTCCTCTGCACTGACAGTGCACTTCAGAATCCCACACCTGCATTGTAAGGTGCTCTGGCAATGAGTACTGACTGGGGGCACAGCTTGCAGACTGGACCAGGCTACATCTTAGCATTGATCACTTACTCTTGGCGCTTGCTCCCTCAGCATCACTGCCTTGACATGCCAATGATCTTAATCAAACAGTAAGGCAGCTTGACTTCCTACTGAGCAATCCTCAACCCAGTGGGTGCACAGATTGCTGAACATAAGTGTGTTATGTCCAACAGTGTACTTGGCCAACACACAGCATGTGCATCCATGTATCTACAAGTTAGGGGAACATTCATCAATGAAGGACATGAAGGCACCCATCAGTCAGGGGGCCCTGGCACAGCCAGTCAAGGGCATTGGGCATGGGTGCATGACCTTTTTGGGATGTTCTCCATCAGTAAATCAGTGTCACTGAAGCCCAGGATGTTGGTCATGGTCAGTCTATTAGCTGCATTGCAGCAAGTCCGAAGGCTGGTGAGATTCTGTCGAAACAATAGTCAAGGGTGAAGCAGGTCTTTCTCAGGGCTGTGTGATCACGTTGGTCAAGTGAGTGGGACCATAGTCAATCTGATGATGGGCTGGGGAGGACAGTGCAGAGGAGTTGGGTGTAATTAGAATCACAGCTGGGGCACTGACAGTAATTTCACACAAATGCAAGCTTGGGAAACTGCTACACAGTCACTCATTAGCTTCAACTCCTTGAGCTTGTTGCTCAAAAACGACCGAGGATTTTACATACAAGCAAAACAAAGAGGCTGCATTTCCAAGGCTGGTGTAACATGGACCCAAAGAAGGAATTGCTTCTCAACATATTTACAATTCTCAATTGAGAGAATTGAGAGACTATGGGGCGGCACGGTGGCTCAGTGGTTAGCACTGCTGCCTCGCAGCACCAGAGTCCCACGTTCGATTTCAGACTTAGGCAACTGTCTGTGTGGAGTTTGCAAATTCTCACTGTGTCTGTGTGGGTTTCCTCTGGGTGCTCCGGTTTCCTCCCACAGTCCAAAGAAGTGCAGGTCAGGTGAAATGGCCATGCTAAATTGCTCAGAGTTTTAGGTGCATTACTCTGAGGGAAATGGGTCTGGGTGGGTTACTCTTTGGAGGGTCGGTGTAGACTGGTTGGCCCAAAGGGCCTGTTTCCATACTGTAGGGAATCTAATCTAATCTGAGAAGGAGACATGGTCACTCTGTGACTATGAACATGAGAGGAACAAAGAAATTAGACCATGTTCCTGTTCCTAACCACTTCGTGATGATCCCTTGCTTGACCATATAGCTCTTTACTCTTTCGCTTCGTACTAAGTCACTGAGTTTGGGACATGGGCAGCAAATCACACACACATGGAACTTCATTCAGGTAAGAGTCAATTCCTGCAGGAGAGGCACTGGGAGAGTCTGAAGGGAATAAAGGAACTGAGGAGATTGTCAGGACTGCAGATGCTGGATAATCGATAAAGTGTGGTGCTGGAAAAGCATAGCAGGTCAGGCAGCATCCGAGGAGCAGCAGATTCGTGCTTAACCCTTCATCAGGACAAGAAAGCAACGGAGGAGTTGGGTGTAATTAGAATCACAGCTGGGGCACTGACAGTAATTTCACACAAATGCAAGCTTGGGAAACTGCTACACGGTCACTCATTAGCTTCAACTCCTTGAGCTTGTTGCTCAAAAACGACCGAGGGTTTTACATACAAGCAAAACAAAGAGGCTGCATTTCCAAGGCTGGTGTAACATGGACCCAAAGAAGGAATTGCTTCTCAACATATTTACAATTCTCAATTGAGAGAATGGAGAGACTATGGGGCGGCACGGTGGCTTAGTGGTTAGCACTGCTGCCTCGCAGCACCAGGGTCCCACGTTCGATTTCAGACTTAGGCAACTGTCTGTGTGGAGTTTGCACATTCTCACTGTGTCTGTGTGGGTTTTCTCCGGGTGTTCCGGTTTCCTCCCACAGTCCAAAGAAGTGCAGGTCAGGTGAATTGGCCAAGCTAAATTGCTCAGAGTTTTAGGTGCATTACTCAGAGGGAAATGGGTCTGGGTGGGTTCCTCTTTGGAGGGTCGGTGTGGACCCTCCAATCTAATCTGAGAAGGAGATATGGTCACTCTGTGACTATGAACAAGAGAGGAACAAAGAAATGTAGACGATGTTCCTGTTCCTAACCACTTTGTGATGATCCCTTGCTTGACCAAACAGCTCTTTACTCTTTCGCTTTGTACTTAGTCACTGAGTTTGGACATGGGCAGCAATAACACACACACACACATGGAACTTCATTCAGGTAAGAGTCAATTCCTGCAGGAGAGGCACTGGGAGAGTCTGAAGGGAATAAAGGAACTGAGGAGATTGTCAGGACTGCAGATGCTGGATAATCGATAAAGTGTGGTGCTGGAAAAGCATAGCAGGTCAGGCAGCATCCGAGGAGCAGCAGAATTGAGCTTAACCCTTCATCAGGACAAGAAAGCAACTGAGACAGGGCTAGAATCAAGTGTTTCAGTCAGATCATCAACTATCATGTTCAAACTTGCTTCAACCGATCGCCTACCCATTCCAAAGATTAGTCGAGTGAAATTTCTCTGAATTATTTTCATTGCATTTACATCTTGCCTTGAATGAGGTGACCAAAACCATAGAATATTCCAGATATGATGTCACCAATGCCCTGTTATGCTGAAGCATCATATCCATATCCCTAGTTTGCATTCGATTCTCCTCACAATAAACAGTAACACTAATTGATAATGTTAATTCATAATAACAACCATTCTAAATATTCACTGTACCTGCAGGCGCAGGATCTAATCTAATCTAATCTTGCCTTGAATGAGGTGACCAAAACCATAGAATATTCCAGCTATGAGGTCACAATTGCCTCTAATCTAATCTAATCTAATCTTGCCTTGAATGAGGTGACCAAAACCATAGAATATTCCAGTTATGAGGTCACAATTGCCTTGTTAAGCTGAAGCATCATATCCATATCCCTAGTTTGCATTCGATTCTCCTCACAATAAACAGTAACACTAATTGATAATGTTAATTCATAATAACAACCATTCTAAATATTCACTGTACCTGCAGGCGCAGGATTCATACATTTAGGTGCCCACACCTCTCTCCATTTATGAGCTCTGCAGTCTCTCACCATTTCGATAAGATTGTACAATTCTTCCGACCAAAATGTAGAATTTTGCATTTTCCCACAATATTCACCGTTTACCAAACCTTTGCCCACTCACTTGACCTACCTATACTCCTTTGGAGCTCCTTAGCTTCTCTTCACAGCTGACCTTCCTACATGTCCCTGTGTCAGCAGCAAATGTAGCAATCCTTTCTTCCGTTCCTTCATCCAGAGCTTTTGAATAAATTGAAGAGCACTTATACTTCATGACTGATTTCTGTAACACACTGTGTTGCAAACCACATGATGTTCCATTTATTCCTGTACTATTTCCTGTTCACCAGCCACCTTTGATCCGGAAACAGACCCATCGGTGCAACGTTCCGTGCTGACCAGCCATCCAAATCTGACCTATTCCCATTTGCCAGCACTTGGCCCATATCCCTCCAAACCCTTCCTATTCATATACCCATTCAGGTGTCATTTAAATGTTGGAATTGTCCCAGCCTCCACCACTTCCTCTGGAGGCTCATTCCGTACACGCACGACCCTCTGCATTAAAAAAGGTTCTACTCAGGTCCTTTTCAAGTCTTCCCCTCTCACCGAAAGCACGACCCTTTGGGTTTGGGCTCCCTCACCCTCAGGTATTCAGCCTATCCAGGTCCCTCATGGTTTGGACTGAGATTGCTTCATTATATGACGAGTTGTGAATGATGCTGAACATTGTGTTCTAAGCAGCAATGTAGGTGCTAGAACAGTCACTTCAACAGGGAACAAAGGTACGGTGAAGGATTTCAGCAGCTGATTGTGACGCATGAGC
>NW_025194594.1:0-4157 GCF_004010195.1 Chiloscyllium plagiosum | reverse complement strand
ATTCTCCTGTTCCTTGGATGCTGCCTGACCTGTTGAGCTTTTACAGCAACACATTTTCAGCTCTGATCTCCAGCATCTGCAGCCCTCACTTTCTCCTCCAGTTAACATACCTTTCAGAGAAAGAAGGCTTAAAATTGTAAATAGCTTTTGTTTAATATTGTTTTTTGGAGTTAAAGAATAATATTGTTACTTATTCTTTAAGCAGTGAAATCTTGGTCGTTCTCTGTCACTCGTACTTCAACAGATTACGAGGTGAATCGAGTTGTTCTGTGTGTTTGGGATAATTAGCAGAAGGGTTCACCACGTGCTGTAGCACATTAAATTGCGGCTATTAAAATCAGTACCACAACTCATGAATGCACCACACAATCCACCTTCTTAACAAACCTATCAACTTGGGTGGCAACTTTGAGGGATCTATGGACATGGATATCAAGATCACTCTGATCCTCCACACTGCCATGAATCCTGCCGTTAACCCTATGTTCTGATTTGAAATTCGACATTCAAAAGTGAAATACTTCACACTTTTCCAGTTTGAACTCCATCTTCTACATATCAGCCCGGTTCTGCATCCCATAAATGTCTCATTGCAACAGGAAAAGCCCTCCACATTATCCAGAAATCAACCAAACCTTGTGACATTGGCAAAATTACTAACCTCTCCTTCCACTTCCTAATCCAATACGCAGATAAAAAATCAGACGTCCCAGAACTGAGGCCTTTTGAACTACAATTGTCATCGAGCTCCTGTCTGGATACTTTCCACCAACTACCAATCTCTGTGGTCTATGGGCCAGCCAATTCTATATCCAGACAGTGAGGATTTCCCCATTCCTATATTGCCTTACGTTTTGAATGAGCCTACCATTGGGAAACGTATCAAATGCCTTGCCAAAATCCATGCACACCACAACCACTGCTCTCGCTTCATTAACGTGTTTTGACACATTCTGAAAAAAATCAAAAAAATTTGTGACGCATATCCTGCCCCTCACAAAGCCATGCTGACGATCTCCAATTAAACTGTGGTTTTCAAAGTAATCATAAATCCTGTCTCTCAACATCCTCTCGAATAATTTGTCCACCACTGACGTTTGACGAACTGCTCTGTAAATTTCCCTATTCGCTTTCTGGAACAAGGGATGAACATTTGCAGCCCTCCACTCACCTGGTGCTTCTTCCGTGGACAGTGAGGATGCAAAGATCATCGGTAAAGGCGCAGCAGTCTCTTCCCTCACTTCCTGTAGTAACCTTGGGCATATCCCACCTGGCCCAGCTGATTTATCGATTTTTCTGTTTTCTTTCATATTTCAGCACAGCCTCCTTCCGAAAATCAACCAATTCCAGTATTTCAGTCTGTATCACGCTGTCCTCAAAAACGTCAAGATCCTTCTCAGTCGTGAATACTGAAGCAAAGTATTGATTAAGGACCTCCCCTTCCTTTTCGAACTCCAGGTAAACGTTGCCTCCCCGAACCCTGATCGTCCTTACCCTCACTTTGGACATCCTCTTGTTCCTCACTTCAGTGTAGAACGCCCTCGTGTTTTACTTCATCCTACCCGTTAAAGCTGTTTCATTTCCCATTCTAGTTCTGCTAAGTTATTTCCTCCGTTCCTTGTTGGCTATCATGTAAACATCTAAAGTCCTAGCTGATCCTTTCGTCCTCAACGTTAAGGAAGCTTATTTCTCCTTCTTGATGCGATGTGCCACATCCCTTGTAAACCACTGTTTTTACAAGCCTTGTCTCAGTAGGACAACATATACAGAACTATCAGCAGGTGTTCTAAAACAACCTGCGCACTTCAGTTGTACACTTCCCTGAGAACATCTGTTCCCATGTTAGGCGTCCCAGTTCCTGTCTGATATCATTGTAATTCCAACCTCCCTCCAATACTGACCTATACTGCCTGCTCCTCCCCTTCTCCATGACGATAATACAAGTCGGGGAATTGTGAACGCTGTCAGGAAAATATTCTCCCAAAGCGAGGTCTGACACCTGGCTTAGTTGGTTTACTAACAGCAAATCCAGTATATCTTCCTGTCGAGGAGAAAGCAAGAACTTCATTTGCTGCAGCTCAGAATCGAGAGAGTGGTGATGGAAAAGTATAGCAGGTCCTGGAGTATCCGAGAAATAGCAGAATCGACATTTTGGGCATTCAACAGGAATGAGGCTCATAGGCTGCGGAATTGGAATGAGAGATAAATGAGAGTCTGGGGTTGGGACGAATGGACCTGGGAATGGGATAGGTAAATGAAGTTGGGGATAAGAGGATAGGTCAGAGAGGAGACTGGAGCGGATAGATAGGAAACGTGATGGACTGCTCAAGCGGGCGGTTCTGAGTTTGACGTTTGATACTGGGGTAAAGTGGGGGGTGGAGAAATGTGGAAACTGGTTAAATCCGCATTGATCTCTTGAGGTGACAGGGTCTCAAGGTGAAGTATGAGGCGTTCTTTTTTCAGTCGACGTGTGGTAAGGGGTTGGTGATGGAAGATGCCCAGGACCTGCACGTCCTTGACTGTTTAGGAAAGGGAGTTGAAGTGTTCAGCCATCGTGTGGTTAGCAGTGGATGCTTGTGTCCCAGAGATGTTCTCTGAAATTATCCACAAGTTGTCGTTCTGTCTCCCCGATGAGGTGCAATTGACAGAGTAAATGACATTAGTGGAGCAGAACTTAAGTTTCTATCGAATGTGGAAGAATCACTGGACGTCTTGGAAGGAAATGGGGGGCATGGGCGCAGATGTTGCACTTTCTGCGGTGTCAGGGGAAGGTGGAGGGAGCCGGTTGTTGACTGGTGAGTGACGTTGGTCTACCGAGGGAGTTGTGAAGGGATTGATCTCGCTAAAATGCTGATAGTGGTGGGGACAGAAATATGTCTCTGTTGGTATGGTTCGTTTTTAGGTGGATGAAATAGCGGAGAATGATGCAGTGTATACGGACATTTGTGTGCTGGAACGGGAGGAGCGATGGGTTTCTGTACTTTTAGCGTTAGGAAGGGTGGGGCTCCAGTGCAGAAGTGTGGGAAGCAGATGAAATGAGCTGGAGGGCATTCTCAACCACGTGTTTCTGATGACTGCAGAAACTCATGTCTGTTCCTGTAACGATTGAATCTCATATCACTAACACTTTGCCTTCTTCCCTTCATTAGCACAGAGCCAGGCTCATTGCCAGAAATCTGGCCACTGAGGCTTTCCCCGTTTGATTCTTAACACACTGTGCAACAGTATCCAGAATGGTATACATATTATTTTGGGGAACGACCACATGGGATCCCTGCATTGCTTGCCTCTTCCCTTTGCCACTCCTGACATTCACCCAGCTGCATTTATCCTGTGAACTCGCTGTGACTACCTCCCCATAACTCCTCCCTATCACACCATCAGCCTCCCAAAATATCCGAAGTTCATCCAATTCCCTCTCGAGTTCCACCACGTTGTCTGTAAGGAGCTGAAGTTAGGTACACCTCTCGCGGTTGTAGTCAGCATATGGAGCAGTATAATCATTACATCCTACATCCTGCAAGATGACAATGTAACTGCACTGGCTTCCATCCCCTCTGCTCTGAATTACCAACAGACATTGATGAAATGCAAGAAAATGAAAAAAATATAGCTACCTTGCCGACCCTCAACACATGGTCTTTCTTTCCTTGGAAAGAGGAGGATAATGGGAGTGAGACACTATGCGTGTTGTGCCTCGTTTTTCACCACAGCCTGAATACATCAGTTTTCTATCCAACTCTATACGTCCATCCAATCCCATGCACTTTAATCTTGCACAATAACCTGTTCTACAGGACTTTGTCAAATGTTTCCAAAGTCCAAATATACCATATCGAATGACTCCCACTTGTCAACTGTACTGGGTGCATCTTCATAGAATTTCAACATGTTTGTCTACCATGATTTCCCTGTCAAAATCCATGCTGGCTCTTTCGGATTCTGCCTTTCCTTTCTAAATATTCCACTATAAAGTCCTTCGTACTGGATCCGAGAATTTTTCCCACGACCCATGTTAGGCTCACTGGCCTATAAATTGCTGAAACAATTGAAAGGAAAGGAGACAATCCTGGGCGGAATGATTAATGAATTAATTTGATTGATTGATGAATTTGGGTGAAGGTTTTTTGCAGCACATTCTTCAGCTGCTGTCTGAA
>NW_025194593.1:0-4157 GCF_004010195.1 Chiloscyllium plagiosum | reverse complement strand
ATTATATCGAGGCTGGCTTCGTCTGATTTTCCAAAGACAGGTGAATCCGGAATAATGGTGCATGGACAGAAAAGTGCAGCTGAGAGCACAATGAGACGAACCATGTCCTACTTTACTGGTAGAGTAGTGACAAAGGGCCGAATTGCCCACTCGTGTCCCTCAGCCCTATGCTCTGATGTTCCATTCAGCCCTCCGGACCTGCTAAACAGGTCCAGATCGAGGTCACTCCGATGGTTAGGCCTTGTTTCGAAAATGTACTTGTAGAATCCCGGCTGGCTCAACTCCACTTTCCTGCTACTCCCTCGTATCTCTCAACTCGCTGATATGTCCGAAACCAATCCACCCCTTCTGTAAACACATTCAGTGACGCAGCTTCCACAAATCTCTGGGTTCGGGAATTCCAGAAATTCACTACCTTCTGAAAGATGACATTTCTTGACATCTCAGTTTGAACTCTATATCCCTTATTCTGTATCAACATCCCAGAGTGAGACACTCTGCCCAGGTGTGGAACCACATTCTCAACAAATACTTTGTCAAGCCCCCTCTACCTTGTCCATTTCAGTAATGTCACACTCATTCATATCAAGCACAATGAATAATGGCCTCACTATTTTAGATGTACTCAATAATTCAACCCTCTCATCACAGAAACCTGCTTAATCTACCAATTAGATTACATTACAGTGTGGAACCAGGCCCTTCGGCCCAACAAGTCCACACCGACCCGCCAAAACCCAACCCACACATTCCCCTACATTTACCCCTTTACCTAATACTACGGGCAATTTCGCATGGCAAATTCACCTGACCTGCACATCTTTGGACTGTGGGAGGAAACCGCAGCATCCGGAGGAAACCCGCGCAGACATGGGAAGAACGTGCAAACTCCACACAGTCAGTCGCCTGAGGGGGGAATTGAACCCGGGTCTCTGGCGCTGTGAGGCAGCGGTGCTAACCACTGTGCCACCGTGCTAATCTAGTTACTTTCTGCATCAGCATGATGAATTTATGTTTCACGAGCAGGAACACTCCAATCCTTATGTATTGCCCTTTTGTTGGGACTCCTTTACATTAAATAACAGCCTGCCTTTTGGTTGTTAGTGTCATCCTCAAACTCGGATGTGTATTGCATTCAGCTCCCTACTTCAGGCTCTCAGTATAGATGTAAATAACTGAAGCCATTGCACTGATATTGGTGCTACTCCAGAAGATATGTCTTTATCATAAAGATCGATGAATCCTGACTCTCTAATTTCTATGTGATAACCATCCATCATCCCATGTTATCCATCATACTAGAACATAGAACATAGAACATAGAAGAATACAGCGCGGTACAGGCCCTTTGGCCCTCGATGTTGCGCCGATCCAAGCCCACCTAACCTACACTAGCCCACTATCCTCCATATGCCTATCCAATGCACGTTAAAATGCCCATAATGAAGGAGAGTCCACCACTGCTACTGGCAGGGCATTCCATGAACTCACGACTCGCTGAGTAAAGAACCTACCCCTAACATCTGTCCTATACCTACCACCCCTTAATTTAAAGCTATGCCCACTCCTTGCCACAGAGTGCTGTAGAGACAGAGTTCTTGTGTATGTTTAAACTGAGATAGATTCTTGATCAGTTGGAGAATCAAGCGCTACAGGGAAAGGGGCAAGGAAGTGGAATGAGGACTGTTGGATCAGCCACGTATCAAGGAATGTTGGACCAGCAGGCTCGAGTGGCTGGAAGGTATGCTCCTGGCTCTATTTCTTATAGTCTTAATACATTCTCCTAGAAACAGAGATTGTTGAAGACGGTTAAGGGAATAGGTTTCCTCAATGTAAAGGTTGTTGTTTATGAAAACATCCAGACGAGAGATATTTCATTGTAAATCTGCAAAAACTTTTAATGGAAGACTGAGAAAATCTTGGTAGCGTGAGTGCTCGTGGGAAAAAAAGCATCGCAGCTTATGAGACTGGAACAGTTAAATGAAACATGCAGATCTGGTAGTGAAGGAAAATTACCTCAAGTTTTGAATAACTAGAACGTTTTTAGATTGATTCACTCATGGAACATGGGTGTTGCTGGCTAGCTGGCATTTATTGCCTGTCCATTGTTGCCCTGTGAGAAGGTGGGAGTCAGCTGCCTTTCTGAGCCATTGCAGCCCATGGACAGTAAGGAGACCCACAATGCTATTAGGGAGGGAATTCCAGGATTTTGACCCAGTGACAGTAAAGAAGAATGACACATTTCTAAATCAGGATGGTGACTGGCTTGGAGACACTTGCAGGTGGTGGTGTTCTGATGTATCTGCTGTCCTGGTCCTTCTAGATGGAAGTGGCTCTGGATTTGGAAGGGGCTAAGGATCTTTCATGAATTTCTGCAGTGTATTTTGTAGATATACACACTATCACTACTAAATGTCGATGGTGAACAAAGTGGGTGCAGTGCCAATCAAGTGTGCTGCTTTGTCCTGGATGATGTGAAGCTTTTTGAGTGCTACTGGAGCTGTACTTTTACAGTAAAGTGGGGAGTACTCCATCACACCTGTGCCATGTAGATCATGGACAGGGTTTAGGGAGTCAAGAGTTGATTTATTCAATGCAGTATTCCGAGCCTCTGAGCTAAGTGAATACTGACGAAAAGTATTCATTCAGTGTCTCCCCAATCTCTTCAACCTCCACACGCAACTTCCCACTACTATCCTTGACTAATAGTATCTGTCTGGTGGAAGAACCTTTACTTTGTGATACCTTGTGGAAAATCTCGGGAAAGCCTCATGTCTACCAGTCCCCCTTTATCAAGTCCGCTTGTTACATTCTCAGGGATCACCAGAAAAACTTTGCATGATTTTACAGTCAAAATATAGTTTCACTTTCACAAAACCATGCTGACTCTGCCTGAATCTTTTCTAAATGCCGTGCAATTCACTCCTTAATAACAGACTGTCGCAGATTCCCAGCAATAATGATGAGGCTAAATGATTCCTGCTTTCTGTCTCGCTCCATCCTTTGAAAGCAGGCGCCATATTGAAGCTTCACGAGTTTCACTGGAACGAGAGAGTGATGGAATATTTCACACAGTGGCACCAGTCACTCTGTAGCCACTTCTTTTAAAACCAATTATGAATTACTGCCGACCTTCCTATCCTTAGTCTTATCTCTTGTTAAAAACCTTGTACCTTTTGTTAGAGACAGTTCAAGAACCCTCCGATTACCATTTGCTTGATGATTGTGAAATACTTACAGTGCCTTCCCTGTGAGGATTGATGTCAAATACTAGTGTAAATTATCTGCCTGTTCCCTGTAGCCACTTCCCCAGTCACACCCTCCGAATGTCCTCAATACACTTTCCTGACTTTTTTTCTGCCAAAGGTCTCACACTCATCTTCAACGTTTTTATATACACACAGAAAAACTTGTGATGCTTCTTTTTATATTTCTTGCCAATTTATTTACATCCTATCTTTTCATCCTTTTTCCATTTATTTCTTGCTTGTTCCCTCACTTTCTAGATTCATACAGTCATATTGAACACAAACATTTCATCCAACCTGTCCATGCTAACCAGGGTTTCCAAACTAAACTAGTCCCATCTGATTGCATTTGATCCACATGCCTCTAAACGATTCCTATTCATATGTTTGTCCAAATGTCTTTTAAATGTTGTCGCTGTACTTGAATCGACCAGCACATCTGGCAGCTCATTCCATACACACACCTCCTCTGCGTGAAAAAGTTGCCATTTTATCCCTGTTATATCTTCCCCTTTTCACCTTAAAGCTGTATCCTATATGGTTGGTCTCCCCTACCGTGTGGAAAGGACTTTGGCAATTCACCCTATCCATGCCTCCCATGATTTTATTAAATTCGAAAATGTCACCTCTCAACGTTCTCCATTCCATTTGATACGAACTTCAAGAACAAGCATTCACTAATAGGCACTGCAAATTTGAAACAACATTTAAAACAATGACAGGTAAACAACACTCAGCCCAAACTTCATACTGTGATTTGTCTTTCTCCATGTTACAATACTAAGGCAGTGTGAAACTCTTACTAGTGCCAATAAGACGTCAAGAAAATAAATTCCTTTGTCTAAAGGGCGTGGTGATCTCTATCAGTATATCAGTAAGGGAATTGTTATACCACACGGTAAGCGTGCA
>NW_025194592.1:1752-4156 GCF_004010195.1 Chiloscyllium plagiosum | reverse complement strand
CTGTTTCTAACCTCAGCCAAAACTACTTTAGTGAATGAGTCCTCACGTTATCTCAGCTGCTGAAATACTACCCTTAATTAATTTTACCATCTTCTCTGTTCTTGCTGAAACATCAAAATCCTGGAACCTGCAACAACCATTCCAGTCCCTCCTCTATCCATGTTGAAATCTCAGTTACCTACCAATGCTGCAAGTTCACCCACCTTATTCCGGATGCTCTTGGCGTTGAAGTATACACATTTCAAACCAACACTCTGATTTCCGGTGCCATCGTGCGACCTTGTAAACCTATTCCTGACCTCACTACCCTCAACCGCCTGTACACTGGGACTACAATTCAGGTTACCATCCCCCGCTGCATTAGGTTAAACTCCCCCGCGAAGACCATTATCAAACTTTCTCACCCAGGATATTGGTACCCCTCTGGTTCAGGTGAAGACCATCCTGTTTGTAGAGGGACCACCTTCCCCAGAAAGAGCTCCACTTATCCCAGAATCCAAAACACTCCCTCCTGCATCATCCCTGCAGCCAAGTATTCAGCTCCACTCTCTCCCTGTTCCTTGCTTCACTAACATTTAGCACGGGCAACAAACCAGAGATAACAACTCTGTTTGTTCTAGCTCTAAGCTTCCACCCTAGTTCCCTGAATTCCTGTCTTAAATCCCCACCTTTCTTCCTTTCTATGTCGTTGGTGCCTGGGTGGACCACGAATTGGGGCTGAACCCCCTCCCCCTCAAGAATCCAAAAACATGAGCAAAGACATCACAAACCCTGGTATTGGGAGGTAACACACCAATTGTGAGTCTCTCTCGTTCCCACAAAACGAGAGAGTTCTGGCTGCCATGTTCTGGCTGTCCCCCAAAGCGGCCATTGGTGAGGACACCTTGAGAATACAGGGCTCCGTTCTAGTATTCCTGTTACAGGAACAATGTTGAACAACTTGAAAGGTGGCAAAAAAGATTTGCAAGGATGTTGCCGGGGTTGGAAGGTTTGAGTTGTAGGGAGAGGCTGAATAGACAGGGGCTATTTTCCCTGGAGCGGTGGAGGCTGAGGGGTGACCTGACAGAGGTTTATAAAATCATGAGGGGCATCGATAAGGTGGATAGCCAAGGTCTTTTCCAGGGTATGTGAGTCCAAAACTAGAGGGCATAGGTTTAACGTGAGGGGGAAGGATCTGTAAGGGATCTAAGGGGCAACGTTTTCATGCAGAGGATGGTGCATGCATGGCGTGAACTGCCAGAGAAAGTGGTGGAGGCTGGTACAATTACAACATTTAAAAGGCACCTGGATGGGTATATAAATAGGAAGGGTTTTGAGGGATATGGGCCAAATCCTGGCAAATGGGACAAGATTAATTTCGGATATCTGGTTGACATGGATGAGTTGAACCGAAGGGTCTGTTTCCGTGCCGAGTGACTCTCTGATGAAGTCTCTGGTTTAAATAGACAAAGCTTCTGAGACAGCAGTGACAGTGCTCCCACTGACCAGGTTCCAGTTTGTACAGGGCTCTGCTCTCAGCTGGATGGTTGGGAGTTTAAGCTGATTTTAAGCTGTATACTGGAGAGGGGTAAGCAACCTTTTTGATCAAAGCCTCCAGAAATGTGAAGGTGAAATTTATGAGCAATTCAGAGCAATGATCTACTCAGTTATTTTGACTCCTGGGGCTTGCTGAGTACTAAAACTCAGCATTTAGGGATTGCTGAGAAATATCTTCATTGACTTGGACATTAATTGTATTTTTCAGGTTCCACAGTTTAATGAAGAGTGCGGCAGATTATAGCTTTGGGTTAATTCCCGATCTCATTGTTGCTGTCTACAAGGCTGTGAAGGACACAGAGTGGAAGAAGTACTTTCCAAAAGAATAGAAGCTGCTCCTGTCTTCAAAGGGTTGCCATCTCTTGAGTGGATATGAGACAGAACCACATGCATGCTTCAGGGCTAGAATGGAAAGCAGGAACTTACATTTGTATCACAGAATCACAATATTGTGGAATCCCACTCACCCATTCTACATTTTCCCTCACAACTGCACCTAACCTACACATCTCTGAACACCATGGGCAATTTGGCATGACCAATTCACCCAACCTGCACAGCTTTGGATTGTGGGACAAACCAGAGCACTCGGAGGAAACCCACACAGACACAGGAAGAATTTGCAAACTCCATACAGACAGTCGTTGAAGGCTGGAATTGAACCCAGGTCGCTGGCACGGTGAGACAGCAGTGCTAACCACTGAGCCTTCGTGCTGCCTATTTTTGCTTGCTGTCATGTCTGCTTCATGACTTGTAATGTGTTTTATTGTTTTAAATAAACCAACTTACAAAGTTAATGAATTGATTATGGGACCATTATCTTTAACCTGTCCTGGTGAAAGGCTGGAGGAAACACTGTGCAGATGAG
>NW_025194592.1:0-1692 GCF_004010195.1 Chiloscyllium plagiosum | reverse complement strand
TTGTTGGGCTGAAGGTCCTGTTTCCACACTGGAGAGATTCTGAATTCTGCATCCACTGCCTTTTAAGGAAGGGAATTCCAAAGACTGACAACCTCTGAGAGTAAAAATATGTTTCCCAATCTCTGTTTTGAATAGACTCTCCCTTCATTTTAAACAGTGATCCCTAGTTCTGGATTCTCCCACAAGAGGCTTTCCACATCCACCCGGTCAAGCCCCCTCAGGATCTTGCATGTTTCAATGAAGTCTTGCATTCAGTTTCCCCTCACAACAGACTCATTCTATGAGCTTTCCTGATGACTTGCTGTACCTACATACTAACCTTCTGTGTTTAATGGACAGAAACCCAGATATGGTTCTGGGGACACAAACATGGCAGATGATGGAATTTGAATTCAGTTTTTTTTAAAATCTGCAATTAAGAGTCTAATGATGACCACGAACCTATGTCGATTGTCAGGAAAACCCATCCGGTTCATTAATGTCGTTTAGGGAAGGGAACTGCCATCCTTCCCTGGTCTGGCCTACATGGGAATCCAATCCCACAGCAATGTGGATGACTGTTAACTGCAATTAGGGGTGGGCAATAAATGCTGTGTGAGTCAGTGACGTTCTCATCCCGTGAATGAATGGAAAAGAAAATTCTGACTATAAATCATCAACATGAGGATTAATTGTAATTAATCCTTTGTAATTAATGAGCAGCCTTTGTTCCAGGCCCTCATTATCTCCTGATTTATTCTCTTTCCCACCATAAAGCTACTGTGAGGAAGCATGGAGACTATTCCTATCAGCTCTTGGATCCCTTCCCTATTTGTGCTGCTTTCCAGAACACAAGTGTTTTCCTGCTCCAGCCTCCATTCCTCACCCTCACACTGTTCTCCCTCTCTCCACTCCTGACCTCTCACACTGTTCTGCAGCCTCAGCTCCTCACCCAGACCTGTTTAAGACCAGGGGTCAGAAGATTATGGTGAACGCATTTTTTTGACCCAGGGTGTGGTAGATATATGGAACATGCTGCCTGAGAGGGTGGTGCAGGCTGAAAATCTCACAACCTTTAAAAAACATTTGGAAGAGCACTTTTAATTCCAGGGCATAATAGGCTCCAGAAAACTGTGGGTAAATGGGATTAGTGTAGTTTAGTGTGTGGTGGTCGACATTGACGTGGTGGGCCTATTTCTGTGCTGTATGACTCTCGAACCTAGGTCACTGGCTCTGTGAAGCAGCAGTGCTGTGTCACTCATATTGAGGGAGGCACACAACAAAATAAGCACAAGAGGCGATAATAATTCAGCTCTTCCTGTTTTTGAAAACCCCACCACCACATCACCCAGTTAGCAAATTATAAGGAAGGATGGGTTATAAGCACAGCTCCCTGCTGGGATGGTGAAGGGGAGGTGTGGCCACTGGTCAGATAGCAAAGACAGAGGAACAGAAGGAGTGGACTCAATTAAAATGGAAGGGGAGTGGTGTGGGGGGAATCTGTGAATGGATACTTACCCATCTGACAGAGTGACCTCACCTGGCAATCTATTATACTCTACATAGAAACATAGAGGATAGGAGCAGGAGCAGGCCATTTGGCCCCTCCAGCCTGCTATGCAATCAATATGATTGTGGATGATCTTCAAGCACATTACTGTAATCCCTCCCTTCCCCCATATCCCTTGATTCTTTAGCAATAAGAGCTATATC
>NW_025194591.1:0-4156 GCF_004010195.1 Chiloscyllium plagiosum | reverse complement strand
GAGAGCCAGAGAGCGAGAGCCAGAGAGCGAGAGACAGAGCGAGAGAAAGAGATCATCCATTACTCATTTCTCACTCCACAGTTCCCAGTGAAGGATAGCCTCCTCTCTTGTTAGTTCCTTAACATATTGATCCAGAATACTATCTAACATACAATCTAGGCATTTCTTCTCTGAGGCATTGTTACTGATTTGATTTGCCCAATCGATACACAGATTGAAGTAGATTAATTAGTGCTACATAGAACAGTCTTGGCCCTTCGGCCCATGATGTCGTGCCGAGCATTTATCTTAATCGAAGATCAACCTAACCCTCATACACCTCAATTTACTGCCGTCCACAAACCTGTCTAGCCCCTGCTTAAATGTCCCTGATGTCTGACTCTACACCACCACTGGCAGTGCATTCTACGCACTCTCCACTTCTGTAAAAAGAACCTCCCTCTGACATCTTTTCTACACCTTCTTCCAATCACCTTAAATTTATGACCTCTCACGACAGCCATTTCTGTCCTGGGGAAATATGTCTCTCGTTTCCTACTCTATATATGCCTCTCATTACCTTGTACACCTCTACAAAGTCACCTCTCCTCCTTGTTCGCCAGAGCTCACTCAACCTCTCTTCATAAAACAAACATTCCAATCCAGGTAGCATCCTCGTAACTCTCCTCTGCACCCTCTATAAAGCATCCGATCATGAGGCAACTAGAACTGGACATAATATTTCAAGTGTACTATATTCCAGGGCACTATAGAGCTGCAGCAAAACCTTGCGACCCTTAAACTCAATCCCCCGGTTAATGAAAGCCAAAATACCATACGCCTTCTTAAGAACCCGATCAACTTGGGTAGCGACTTTGAGGGTTCTAAGTGGACCCAGAGATCCCACTGTTCCTCCACACTGCCAAGAATCCTGTTCTTAACCCTGTATTCAACATTCAAATTCAACTTTTCAAAATGAATCACTTCGCATTTATCCAAGTTGAACTCCATCTGCCACTTCTCAGCCCAGCTCTGCATCCTGTCAATGTCTTGTTGTAGCCTGCAACAACTCTCAATACTAATACCGATCTTTGTGTCATCGACAAACTTGCAAGCCACCCTTCCACATCAGCAACCAAAAACTACAAAGAGCAGGGGCCTAAGAACAGATTCTTGCTGGACACCACTGCTGAAAGACCTCCAGGTGGAATACTTAACATCCACAACCGCCCACTGTGGTCTTTAGGCCAGCCAATTCTGTATTCAGACAGTCAAAGTTCTGTGTCCCATACCTCGTAACTTTCCGAAATGAGCCTACCATGGGGAGCCTTATCAAATGCCTTACTAAAATCCATACACACCACATCCACTGCTTCATCAACATGTCTTGTCACACCCTCCAAGAACTCAAAGGTTTGTGAGGCATGACCTGCCCCTCACAAAGCCATGCTGACTATCTTTAATCAAACTATGCTTTCCAAACTAGTCAGAAATCCTATCACTCAGAACCTTTCCAGTACCTTGCTTATCACAGACGTAAGACTGACCAGTCTGATTCACTTTCTTGAACAGAGGAACAACATTTGCCTCCCTCCAATCAGCCAGTATTACTTCCGTGGAGACTGAGGATGCAAAGATCATTGGCAAAGACAGAGCAATCTCATTCTTGGTTTTCCGTTGTAACCTTGGATATATCTGGTCTGGGGACTAATTCTATCTTGATGCTTCCCAAAATTTCCATCCAGCACATCTACTTTTCTTTAATATTAATCTGTTCAAGCCCCATTATCCTGGTCCACAGTGTTCTATCAAGGTCCCTCTCTGGAGCGAATACTGAAGCAAAAAAACTCATTTTGGGCCTCCCCTACTTCTTCAGACTCCAGACATAAGTTCCCTCCATTATCCTGGATCGGTCCTACCCTATCTCTGATCATTCTCTTATTCCTCACAAGTGCTGTACCTTTCTTGTATGTACCTTTACAGTCATAGAATCATGGAGCTGTACAGCATGGAAACAGACCCTTCAGTTCAACTCCTCTATGCCAACCAGATATCCTCAACCCAATCTAGTCCCACCTGCCACACCTGGCCCACATTCCTCTAAACCCTTCCTATTCATATACTCATCCAAATGCCTCTTAAATGTTGCAATTGTACGAGCCTCCACCACTTCCTCTGCCAGCTCATTCCATACATACATCACCCTCTGCATGAAAATATTGCCCCTTAGGTCTCTTTTATATCTTTCCCCTCTCACCCTAATCCTACGCCCTGTAGTTCTGCACCCCACATCTCCCCCACCCCAGGGAAAAGACCTTGTCTATTTACTCTATGCATGCCCCTCATGATTTTATAAACCTCTACAAAGGTCACCCCTCAGCTTCCAACTGCTCCTAGGAAAACAAACCCAAGTTGTTCAACCTCCCCCTATAGCTCAAATCTTCCAACCCTGGCAACATCCTTGTAAATCTTTTCTGAACCCTTTCAAGTTTCACAACATGTTTCCAGAATTGCAAGCAATATTCCAAAAGTGGCCTAACCAATGCCCTGTACAGCAACATGACCTCCTGTATTCAATACTCTGACCAATAAAGGAAAACATACCAAATGCCTTCTTCACTATCTGTTCTACCTGCGACTCTACTTTTAAGAAGCTATGAACCTTCATTCCAAGGTCCTTAAAACTCCTTAGGATCTTACTATTAAGGGTATAAGTCATGCGAAGATTTACTTTCCCAAAATGCAGCACCTCGCATTTATCTAAATTAAACTCCATCCGCCACTCCTCAGCCCATTGGCTCATCTGATCAAGATCCCATTCTAATCAGAGGTAACCTTCTTTGCTGTCCACTACACCTCCAATTTTGGTGTCATCTGCAAACTTACTAACTGTACCTCTTATGCTCACATCCAAATCATTTATAAAAAATGACAAAAAGTAGCGGATTCAGCAGAATTTCTTGTGGCACTCCATTGGTCACATGCCTCCAGTCTGAAAAACAACCCTCCACTACCACCCTCTGTCTTCTACCTTTGCGCCAGTTCTGTATCCAAATGGCTAGTTCTTCCTGTATTCCATGAAACCTAACCTTGCTAACCAGTTCCCCCATGGGGAACCTTGTTGCACACCTTACTGAAGTCCATATAGGTCACATCTACTGCTCTGCCCTCATCAATCCTCTTTGTTACTTATTCAAAATACTTAGTCAAGTTTGTGAGACACGATCTCCCCCGCGCACAAAGCCATGCTTACTATCCCTAATCAGTCCTTGCCTTTCCAAATACATGTACATTCTGTCCCTCAGGATTCCCTCCAACAACTCGCCCACTACCGACGCCAGGCTCACCAGTCTAAACTTCCCTGGCTTGTCCTTACCTCCTTTCTTAAATAGTGGCATCACATTAGCCAACCTCCAGTCTTCAGGCATCTCACCTGCAACTATCGATGACACAAGGATTTCAGCAGGAGGCCCAGCAATCACTTCTCTAGCTCCCCACAGAGTTCTAGGGTACACCCGATCAGGTGATGGAAATTTATCCACTTTTATGCATTTCAAGACATCCAGCAATTCCTTCTCTATAATATGGACATTTTTCAACATGTCACCATCTATTTCCCTACATTCTATATCTTCCATATCCTTTTCCACAGTAAACACTGATGCAAAATACTCGCTTAGTATCTCCCCCATCTCCTGTGGCTCTACAGAAAGGCTGCCTTGTTGATCTTTGAGGGGTCCTATTCTCTCCCTAGTTACCCTTTTGTCCTTAATGTATTTGTAAAAACATTTTGGATTCTCCCCAACTCTATTTGCCAAAACTATCTCATGTCCCCTTTTTGCCCTCCTGATTTCCCTCTTATGTATACTCCTACTTTCTTTATACTCTTCTCAGGATTCACTGGATCTATCCCGTCTCCACGTGACATAGGCTTCCTTCATTTTCTTAACCAAACCCTCAATTTCTTTAGTCATCCAGCATTCCCTATACCTACCAGCCTTTCCTTTCACCCTAACAGGAATATACTTTCTCTGGATTCTCGTTATCTCATTTCTGAAAGCTTCCCATTTTCCAGCCGTCCCTTTACCTGCGAACATCTGCACCCGATCAGCTTTTGAAAGCTCTTGCCTCATATCATCAAAATTGGAGGGATACAGGATAGCCAGAAGGGAGCTGA
>NW_025194590.1:0-4156 GCF_004010195.1 Chiloscyllium plagiosum | reverse complement strand
TGTGCTTTTCCAGCAACACATTTCCAGCTCTGATCTCCAGCATCTGCAGACCTCACTTTCTCCTTTCTGTCCTATTCCAGGCTATTTCTCCTGGAATGGGAGAAGGGGAGGGCGGGAGTGAGGGTGGGAGTGGGTGGCCCTGCTGTTAGTACTGGTATAGGTGGGGAGGGGGTCAAGGTGAGGTGCCCGGAAGGAGTCAGTCCACAGTGTTGTATCCATGCAGTATTATTAATGTGGGGGTAGGGCAAAGTGGAGTGAGGGAGAGAGAGAGAGATAGAAACAGAGACAGAGACAGAGACAGAAAGGGGGAAGGTGCTGCATGCAGTAGTGAGAGTGGTGGAGCATGAGCCTTGTTCGGGGGTAGGTGCTATAACAGATATACAGTGAGTGTGAGGGAGCAGAGAGAATACAGTGACCCTTATCCTGACAGAGCGGGGAAGGTTATGGAAGCTTGTCCTCTATTGCTGGCATTTCTTCAGACCGCAGATACTGCACTGAGCTGGGTGGTGAGCTCAGGCCATGCTCGGTGGGTCTGGTGGTGTGGTCCCCTCAGGGAAGAGAACGGCCCCCCTCTGTTCTAGCCCATCCACCAGGACCTCTGTGCCCCTGTCGACAAATTGTGGTGTAATTGCCCCTTATCTGTCATGCTTGGGGTAAACTGTGCAGGGCAGCTCCTTATTGAGAAAGCTCAACCGTGTGCCCATTGGCCTTTTAAAGATGGCACCAGTGCCTGGGATCATGGAATATCCAGGGGCACCCAGGCGATGGTGAGTACCTCCAGTCATGATGGGTGGGAGAATCAGGTTGGTATTGAATGAGAGGGACACCATGGGGTGGGGTGGGTGGTTAATGAGGTGAGTTCGATACGATAGCACCAGGAAACTAGCTCAGCCTCATTGTGGACGATCCCTCTGTCACACTCAAGGAAAATCAAACAAAGATAAATTATTGTTAGAATCTGCCCAATGATTCATAGATTCGGTTGAAACTAATTCCAGTTACAAAGATGCAGAACAAACGCTCATCGATATTTAATCTGATTTCCCCCCACCCCCATCTCTCTCTGGCACTGATGTTCACACCCTCAGCACCCCCTTGTCAGGGCACAATGGAGATATGGAGCTGTAAATGGGTGGGAGCTGCACAACCTGTCATTCCCAGCATGGGCTGCAAGTTTCCCCACACTGGGCAGGGATCTAACACAGTGTTACTGAGGAATGCAGTGGGGAGGGCTATACAGCCCTATGTGATGGGAGGGTAACTGCTCCTGGTTTACAGATCAATGCACTGGGGTGGGGTACACAGTCCTACATGCTGGGAGGGTAACTGCTCCTGGGTTACAGATCAATGCACTGGGGTGGTGTAAACAGTTCTACATGTTGGATGGGTAACTGTTCCTGGTTTATAGATCAATGCATTGGCGTGGGGTACACAGTCCTACATGCTGGGAAGGTAACTGCTTCAGGTTTGCAAATTAATTCACGGGTGATCACTGCACAGGTCGCTGTGCTGGTCTGTCATTCTGGTTGAGGTTTATAGATCTAGCAGCTCCCCATGCTGGATGGATATTTGTTTCAGGTTCACACATTAGTGCCCTGCTGTGGTCTGCACCTCTCCTGGTGCTGGACAGATATCTAGTCCTGGTTTATAGATCAATGCACTGCTGTGGTCTGCGCAGTGTTCCACTCTGGACAGATTGATGGCTTGTATTGACCAGGGCAATGGATGAATCTGGACAGATTGCTGGGTTGTACTGAGCAGTACATTGGCCGGGTCTACACCATGTTCCACGGTGAACAGATATCTCTTCTGGCTTTATGGGGTCTGAGCTGGTTCTGTGAGGTGGGTTGAGAATGCGGTATATCTAACCATTTCAGCTGATCTGGCAATGCCTTTAGTTCCCATTCCTGTGATTGGACCCTCCGTCTCTGACCCCATTAATGTTACAGTGTGCCCAGGCACAGTACATCATGCTGGAAGGGTGGGTAGGGGGGAAAGGACATGGACAGGTCAAGGAGTTCCCCGGAACGTTCTGTCCCGGACGTTCTATAACTGACATTCCCCGGAACGTTCTGTCCCCAACATTCTATAACTGACATTCCCTGGAACGTTCTGTCCCCGACATTCTATAACTGACATTCCCTGGAACGTTCTGTCCCTGACATTGTTTGTGAGCGGCAAGACGTCAGTGAATGGAACAAACGATAAGATCCCGAGGGAAGAGATCCCGTTCCAGGGAGAAGGAGAGACTGTTCCGAAGGCCGCTCAGGCAGTTAAAGGGGTGAATACGTTTTCCCTGCGTTTACATTTCTTCACGACAAAGGATCGACCACAATTTAGACCAAAAACACAGAAATTCCCAAATTCCGTTTGTCTTCAGGAAACTGGGAGAGAATCTTTCAGGACAGCAACGTTTGCACCCTCCGTATTAGGAACTGGGAAGGAGTGACCCGCGTCTGCTCTCGAGTGAACGAGTGTGTGGGAATGTTCTAGAAACCATCTGTCCTTATGGATGTGTCTCTGTGTGTTTGGGGAGGGAAGGTTTCTTGTGGGTTATGGCACATTTTTGTCAGTAATTCCAACCTTCCCATTTGTTATCCCAGCTCCAATTATTTTAATAAATCCCTGAATACAGGGGCACATTTGAAAATCTCACCGGGTCCCCAGTCAAACGGGTACCTTTGCCGCCAAGCTGTTGGATAATGGGTTTGTTTTCCTTCCTCACAGTTAACGTTGTGACCATCTACGTCCTGCTTTATAAAGATTGTGGATTGTCTCCATGTGTCAGACGTCACCTGGGAGCCATGGCAGCGGCGGATCTCCTGGTCATTATCCTCGACCTGATCCTGAGACACATTCCCATTGTTTATGATGAACAGTTTTATTTCCTGTAATCTGTCCCCGTGTGTAATATCCACGCCGTCCTGCTTTATGCAGCCACTGACTGTTCTGTCTGGTTCACCGTCACTTTCACCTTTGATCGGTTTGTGGCCATTTGTTGCCAGAAGCTGAAAAGTAAATATTGCAGTGAGAAAACGGCGGCTGTGGTTCTGGGAGCAGTGACTATGCTGAGCTGTTTAAAGAACATTTCCTGGTATTTTATGCTCTCGGCTCGGTATTGGCTGGTGAACGGCCCCTGGTTTTGTGAGTTAACAGCCGCTGTTGCATTCTCCAGTGTCTGGATCACAATCGAGTTCATCCACCACATTCTAACCCCGTGTGTCCCATTTCTCCTGATTCTGCTGCTCAATGTTCTCACCGTCAGACACATTGTAGTGACCAGCAGAGCCCGCAGGAGACTCCGCACTCACACCAAAGGGGAAGCTCAGTCTGACACAGAAATGAGAAACCGAAAAAAATCCATCATTTTACTGTTTTTGATCTCGGCCAATTTCATCCTGTTATGGTCAATATTAATGCTGTATTCTATATGGAGTCGGATGAGGAGGATTGTGTATAGTCCTGTGTATCTCCATCTCTTCGTGCAGGAATTGGGCTTCATGCTGCAGCTCCTCAGTTGCTGCACAAACACCGCGATTTATGCCGTGACTCAGACTAAGTTCAGGCAGCAGCTGAAGAACGTGCTGAAATATCCCTTCACCCAAATCCATCCATTCATCAAATTCCCTCTTTAATCAATCCATCCGGGATTTTGTCATTTCAGTTCAGTGTTTCAGCGATGGAGCAGCCTGTCGCTATGGCAACAGACTGAGGGTAGCGCTGGTTTGTCCATCCTTATCCCACAGGGGCGTTACAAGGACACATTTCAATGTTTCTCACAACTCAGGGGCCAGTGAGAAAATGCACCATCCCACTGACTGTATCCATCACTTCCATTTGTAAACAATAAAAATGTTCATTAATGTGTGCCGAGCAGCAGCGTGACCGATGTTGTTGCGTGTCTTTGTGTTGGAGAAGCTGAGCTGGAGAGAGACAGACTCAGCCCCAAGTCCTGGTCCTCAGGGAAGGGGAGGGCCCTGAGCTCAGGAGCTGGGTTTAACTCCCTCTGTCCTTACTTTCACCTATGGGTCTCCCACTCCAACTTGGCTCTCAACGGAATTCACCTTGCTCCCTTTGTCCCTCTCCCTCCATGTATCCCTCCCACTTTCACATTGCACCACTGTTCCTCTCTCCTTTTCCCATTTACACACTCAAT
>NW_025194589.1:0-4156 GCF_004010195.1 Chiloscyllium plagiosum | reverse complement strand
CAGGTTCGATCCCAGCCTCAGATGACTGTGTGGGTGTAGGGGTATATGTAGAGAATGGGTCTGGGTGGGTGCGCTTTGGCGGGTCGCTGTGGATTTGTTGGGCCGAAGGGCCTGTTTCCACATTGTAAGTAATCTAATCTAAAAAAAAGATTGAATGGTCCAAAGGCATTTTTTCCTCCAGGCGTCAGGTGGCTTGGGTTTGGTGGTGGAGGAGGCCGAGGACTTGCATCTCCTTGGCGGAGTGGGACAGGGGGCAGTTGAAGTGGTCGAGCACGGGGTGTTGGAGTTGTTTGGTGCGTGTGTCTCGGAGATGTTGCCTGAAACATTCCGTGAGTTAACATACTGTCTCCCCAATGTAGTGGATATCACAAAGAGAGCAATGGACACAGTAGATGAGGTACTTGGATGTGCAGGAAAATCGCTGCTGGATGTGGAAGGATCCTCGGGGCTTTGGATGAAGTTGAGGGGGGAGGTGTAGGCATTGGTTTTACATCTCTTGTAGTGGCAAGGAAAAGTGCTGGGAGTGGAAGATGGGTTGGTGAGGTGCGTGTTATAATGAGGGAGTCACAGAGGGAATGGTCTCTGCAGAATGCTGATAGGGGTAGAGAAGAAAATATATCTCTGGTTAGGGATTTGATTGTAGGTGGCAGAAATGGTGAGGATAATGTGCTGTACCTGGACATTACTGGGGTAAATGCTACAAAAGGACATTGATCAGTTAATTGAAAGGGCAAAGATCTGGCAAATGGAGTATAACGTGGGAAAAAGTGAAATTGGCCATTTTGGAATAGAGATATGTTACCTAACTGGTTGACATTGCAGAGCTCTGCAATGCAGAGGGATTTGGATGTCTTAGTTCACTAACTTAAAAAAGGCTAATATGCAAGTATACCAAGTAATTAGGAAAGTTAATAGAATAATGTCATGTATTGTGAGGGAATGAATACAAGTGTTGTAAGACTATGTGTACAATATTGGACACCTTCCTTATAAAGGTGGATCTAAAACCATTGAACACAGAACAGACAAGGTTTATTTGATTAACACCTGGTTTGGGCAGGTTGCTTTATGAAAAAAGACTGGACAGGCTCAGTTTGTATCTTCTAGAGTTTAGAAGAGCAATGTTTGCTTGACTGAAATACATAAAATCCTGAGGGGTTTTGAAAAGCTCAGTGTGGTAACCATAAATCAGAGAATAGTACAGCACAGAACAGGCCCTTCAGTCCTCAATGTTGTGCCGATCTTTTATTGTACTCAACGATCAAACTAACCTGCATACCCCACATTTTACTATCATCCATGCGCCTGTCCAAGAGTCACTTAAATATCTCTAATGTATTTGACTCTACTACCACTTCAGGCATGCATTCCACAAACCCACTACTCTCTGTGTAAAGGACATTTTCTCTGACATCTCCCCTAAACCTTCCTCCAATCACTTTAAAATTATCCTCTCTCATGATAGCTATTTCTGGCCTGGGAAAAAGTCTCTGGCTATCCACTCTATCTATGCTTCTCATCATCTGGTACACCTCCATCAAGTCACCTTCCATCCTCCTTTACTCCAATGAGAAAAGCTCTAGCTCCCTCAATCTTTCTCCATAAGATAAGTCCTCCAGTCCAGACAGCATCCTGGTATATCTCCTCTGCACCCTCTCTAAAGCTTCCACATTCTTCCTATAATAGGGCAACCAGAATGGAACACAATATTCCAAGTGTAGACTAACTGAGGCTTTATGGAGCTGCAGCATAACCTCCTGACTCTTAAACTCAATCCCCCTGCTAATGAAAGCCAACACACCATACTCCTGCTTAACAACTCTCTCAACCCTACCATGTTTCCTGTTATGGGAGAGTCTAGAACTATGGATGACAGGTTAAAAATCAATGGACACCCACTAAAAACAGGGATGAGGTGAATTATTTTCCTGAGTCCTTGAGACTCTCCCTGAAAAGGTTGTGGAATATCTTTGTTGAATATTTCTAAAGTGAAGGTGGATATATTCCTGATAAGCAAGGAAATGAAAGATTATCAGGGGCAGGCAGAATTGCTGATTTGAGGTTAAAATTAGATCTGCCACGATCTTAACAAGAGGCAGAGCAGCCTCAAGAGACTGAATGACCTACTCCTACTCCTTGTTCTAATGTTTGTGTGAATGATTTGGAATAAAAGCAGATCTACCTCTGCAAACACGACATGTTACCTTCAGCAAGACTGAGCCAGTGCATCCTACTTTACAGAGGGTGCAGGAGGAGATTTACCAGGATGCTGCCTGGACTGGAGAGCATATCTCATGAAGAAAGGTTGAGACAATCGTATTTCCAAGTGTATCCTATATCTCTGGGTCAGTGAGGATGATGAATAGATCAGCTCTTCAAATGTTGGTGATTTTCTGATAATTTGCAAACCACTCATGCTTTAACATGGCCATGACTAAAGTTCAATGTTAAATTCTCCCTTCATGGGAATTTTCAATCCAGACAACCATCTAAGGATGTGGCTCATGACCTAACGGTAACTTTAACAAAAGCTATGATTTCACAGGACTTGATAACTGGTTGTTCAATCAGGGAGAAAAGGTAGTCCTCAGTTACTGTAACAAGATTTAGATTTAGATTAGATTACAGTGTGGAAACAGGCCCTTCGGCCCAACAAGTCCACACCGACCCGCCGAAGCGAAACCCACCCATACCCCTACCTCTACCCCTACATTTACCCCTTACCTAACACTACAGGCAATTTAGTATGGCCAATTCACCTGACCCTGCACATCTTTGGATGGTGGGAGGAAACCGGAGCACCCGGAGGAAACCCACGCAGACACGGGGAGAATTGCAAACTCCACACAGTCAGTCACCTGAGGCGGGAATTGAACCCGGGTCTCTGGCGCTGTGAGGCAGCAGTGCTAACCACTGTGCCACCGTGCCGCCCACACGGTGGCACAGTGTGGGTTATTTGATCACACAAGGTGGGTTATTTGATCACCAATTCAAGTGTGAACTAGAAGGGAGACAAACTGATCGAAAGGTCGATGCAGTAGATATGGCAGTGATCAGAAGACCATAAGAGCATAAGATATAGGAGCACTGAAGATATATGGTTAACACTACTGCCTCACAGCACCAGGTATGTGGGTTCAATTCCAGCCTCAAGCGACTGCCTGTGTGGAGTATGCGCAATCTCCCCATGTCTGCATGGGTTTCCTCCGGATGCTCCGGTTTCCTCCCCCAGTCCAAAGATGTGTAGGTTAGGTGAATTGGCCATGGGAAATGCAGAGTTACAGGGATAGGGTAAGGGGGTAGGTCTGGGCAGGATGCTCTTCGGAGAATTGATGTGGACTTGTTGAGCTGAATGGCCTGCTTCCACCTTGTAGGGATTCTATAATGAGGCCATTCGGCCCATTGAGTCTGCCATTCAATTATGGCTGGTATGTTTCTCAACCCTATTCTCCTGCTTTCCCTCTGAAACTCTTAATCCCCTGACTAATCAAGAACCTTTCTGTTTTAAAGACACTCAATGATTTGGCCTCCACAGCCTTCTGTGGCAATGAGTTCTACAAATTAACCACCCTCTGGCTGAAGAAATTCCACCTCATTTAAGTTCTAAAGGGTTAGGCCTTCCCTCTCAGGCTGTACTCTTGATCCTCATCTCTCCTAAAACTGGAAGCATTTTCTTCATATCCAATCTATTCAGGCTTCTCAGTATTCTGTAAGTTTAAATCACTCATCATTCTAAACTCCATTAAGTGCAGACCCAGAGTTCTCAACCACTCCTCATATGACAAGTTCTTAATCCCCAGTATCATTTGTGCAAACCTCCTGTAGATCCCCTCAATGGCAGCATATCCTTCCTCAGATATGGGACCCAAAGCTGCACACAATATTCCTATGCAATCTGACCTGAGTCTTCTACAGCCTCAGCAGTACATTCCTGCTCCAGTATGCTGCCTCTTTGAAATGAATGCTAACATTGCATTTGCATTCCTAACTGACAAATGAACATGCAAGTTAATCATAAGGTTAGATTCGATTCCCTACAGTATGGAAACAAACCATTTGGCCCAACAGGTGCACATCAACCCTCCGAAGAGTAGCCCACCCAGACTCATCCCCCTAACTAATACACCTAACACTATGGGCAATTTAGCATGACCAA
>NW_025194588.1:0-4155 GCF_004010195.1 Chiloscyllium plagiosum | reverse complement strand
TGTAAGCATGTATGCGTCTGTGTGTGTGTATGTGTAAGTATGTACGCATCTGTGTGTGTGTGTAAGCATGTATGCCTCTGTGTGTGTGTATGTGTAAGCATGTATGCCTCTGTGTGTGTGTATGTGTAAGCATGTATGCATGTGTATGCCGCTGTGTGTACGTGTAAGCATGTATGCCTCTGTGTGTGTGTGTGTGTGTGTGTGTGTAAGCATGTATGCCTCTGTGTGTGTGTATGTGTAAGCATGTATGCCTCTGTGTGTGTGTATGTGTAAGCATGTATGCATGTGTATGCCGCTGTGTGTGTACGTGTAAGCATGTATGCCTCTATGTGTGTGTGTGTGTAAGCATGTATGCCTCTGTTTGTGAGTATGTGTAAGCATGTATGCCTCTGTGTGCGTAGTCCCCTTCTAATTTGTAACTCAAAATAAACAGCAGCAAAGAGTTAATTTTCAACACAATAAAGGTTTGTTTTTTACAAAATGCTGCTTTAAGATACTTGCAAAGTTGCTAACTTACTAATCAACTTGCTAACTAAATTCCTATGGGGGTTAAATGCAGATAAGGATCATTGATGCTAACCATGTTTTACAGGCCTGAACTTAACTCCATCCTTTATAGATTTAAATAGATAAAGATGAAGTTCAATTTTTTAAGATATCATTACAAGTTCATAGATTGCAGTTCAAGTGTTCATTGCGTTTTTATTCATCCACTAGATGCGAGCATCACTGACTGATCCTTGTTACTAATTCCTATTGTCCTGTAGAAGCTGCCTTCTTGAACTGCTGCAATCCATTTGCTGTAGGTTGATCTACAGTGCCATTACGGAATGAGTTCCCGGAATTTGACCCAGGGACAGTGAAGGAATGGTGATATATTTCCAAGTCAAGATGGTGAGCAGCTTGGAAGGAACCTTTCAGATGTTCCTATATTCCCCATGTCCTTCTCCTTATAAATGGAAGTGGTCGTAGATTTGGAAGATACTGTCTAAGGAGACGTCTGCAGTGTATTTCTGCAGTGCACCTTTAGATGTTACCCAACACTGTTACTGAGTGTTGGTGGTGGAGGGAGGCGGTGTTTGTGAATGTGAAGAAAATCAAGGGGGCTGGGTGGTGTCAAACTGCTTCAGTGTTGTTGGAGCTGCACCCATCCAGCATAAACTGATGAAGGAAACTCAGCATGGATGAGGAAAAGCCCAAGTCATAATCAAAAGTCCAGTAAAGAAATATTTAAATCTGTATGGTCCTACTAAAATATAAAGAAACAGATGTGGAGTTATTAAAATGTCAAAACAAACAAACATGCTGAAGGAAAACAGGACATTGCACATTCAGAGCAAGTTGCCAGGTAGAGCACTTGAAATTCATGCGGCACAGACAGGACATTCTATGGGTTAGATAAAGTAAAAAAAACAGTTTCCATAGTTATACCAAACCATAGGGCTGCTCTCTCATTAGAAGAGGTAACTGGTAGTGGTTTAGCTTCAGGGTGACAGTAGGTGAGGGGAGAGGTTGAGGAGGAGAGACCTTCAGTCTGTGTAGGAATTGAAACCAATTTGTTGGCATCACTCTGTAACGCAAACCAGCCATTCGGTTGACTGTGCTAAATGAAAACAGAATCCCTCTTCCTTGAAAAAAATACACCTAACCCCGTCATTATCTGAAAGGACATAGGAGCTATGCAAACTCTTTCTTTTGAGAAGGATATACCTCTTCCTCCAGTGAACAAATCAAAAGTCAAAGTTTTCGTCCATGGGATGAAAGGAGATGACATTGTACAAAGTGCAGCGAGAGTGTGACTTGATCTTTGGACCAGTGTCATAGAGTCATAGAGATGTACAGCACAGAAACAGACCCTTTGGTCCAACTCATCCACGCTGGCCAGATATCCAATATTAATCTAGTCCCATTTGCCAGCACTTTGCCTATATCCCTCTAAACCCTTCCTATTCATATACCCATCCAAATGCCTTTTAAATGTTATGATCGCCTCCATCACTTCCTCTGGCAGCTCATTCCATACACACACCACCCTCTGATTGAAGAGGTTACTCCTTAGATTCCTTTTAAATCTTTCCCCTCTCACCTTAAAACCATTCCCCTCTAGTTCTGGACTTCCCCACCCCTGGGAAACGATAAAAGTTGTTCAGAAATTACTACCATGGTTGGAGTTCACTTCCTTTGGCTTGAGTCAGAAGTCACATGACACCAAGTTATAGTCCAATAGATTTATTTAAAATCACAAGCTTTCAGAGCGCTGCTCCTTTGTCAGACCTGAGGAGCAGTGCTCTGAAAGCTTGTGATTTTAAATAAATCTATTGGACTATAACTTGGTGTCATGTGACTTCTGACTTTGTCCACCTCAGTCCAACACCAGCACTTCCACATTTTGGCTTGAGTGAAAGTTATGGCTTCACCTGTGATCACAGGAAGTTCTGACTGAGGTTAAAGTGATGCAAGTTACTGGCAGCATGTCCCCTAAGCTGCAAGTCCGACATGGTCATCAGCATGTCCTCACTGTCACAGCGTTGACTTCCAATTCCACAAGTTGCTAAAGTGCATGGATCTCAGAGCTCCACAGAGAAGGAGAAGAGCACAATGCAACATTGGTAAAAAAAAACAGCTTCCAGGTATTTTTCCATCACGTGCAGCAAGCAGAGAAAAGGGCGAACAAAATCCATCATCAGAAATCACAGTAATACAACAATCGAATAGTAAGGTAGCTGAAACTCGGTTTGAGAATGAAGACAATTCAAAAGCAATGTCTGGCATATCTTCTTTAAATGAGGCTAAGAAAGCAGATCCAGAGATAAACATGTTAAAACAGGCAGCTCTCACTGAAGCTGGAGCTGAGGCACTTCCAGTTTGCTGTTATGTTAAGATTGGAATCCTGATCAGGAAGTGGAGATATCCTCACAGAACTTCAGTTGCTCATCAGATAGCAGTCCCGCCCAGATATCCTGAGGAGATGATGCGAGAAGGACTGGCAGATGGAGTTTAATTTAGATAAACAGGAGGTGCTGCATTTTGGGAAAGCAAATCTTAGCAGGATTTATACACTTAATTGTAAGGTCCTAGGGAGTGTTGCTGAACAAAGAGACCTTGGAGTGCAGGTTCATAGCTCCTTGAAAGTGGAGTTGCAGGTAGATAGGATAGTGAAGAGGGCGTTTGTATGCTTTCCTTTATTGGTCAGAGTATTGAGTACATGAGTTGGGAGGTCATGTTGCGGCTGTACAGGACATTGGTCAGGCCACTTTTGGAATATTGCGTGCAATTCTGGTCTCCTTCCTATTAGAAGGATGTTGTGAAACTTGAAAGGGTTCAGAAAAGATTTACAAGATGTTGCCAGGGTTGGAGGATTTGTAGGGAGAGGTTGAATAGGCTGGAGCTGTTTTCCCTGGAGCTCACCCCTCTAAGAGACTGAGGGGTGACCTTATACAGGTTTATAAAATCATGAGGGGCATGGATAGGGTAAGTAGACAAAGTCTTTTCCCTGGAGTGGGGGAGTCCAGAACTAGAGGGCATAGGTTTAGGGTGAGAGGGAAAAAATATAAAAGAGACTTAAGGGGCAACATTTTTCATGCAGAGGGTGGTACATGTATGGAATGAGCTGCCAGAGGAAGTGATGGAAGCTGGTACAATTGCAACATTTAAAAGGCATCTGGACCGGTATCTGAATAGGAAGGGTTTGGAGGGATATTGGCCAAGTGCTGGCAAATGGGACTAGATTAGGTTAGGATATCTGTTCGGCATGGACAGGTTGGACCCAAGGGTCTGGTTTCGTGCTGTACATCTCTATGACTCTATGACTCTACGTGAAATAATTCCACAGAGGCCGGTATCACTTTACCAAGTCACCATTTATTTAAATGCGTTGGACTTGACACTGGTCCATCCCCCTCAGAGCCAGCTCTTGAAGTGAACAGAACCTCTGATACACCTGTGTATACCTGTTAGCCAGGGCTCCATGATTGGGCAGTCCCAATCAGGGGAGTCATATTCTGTGTGGTCCATCCGGCTGACCTTGTTACTATCACAAGAAGCAGGTGAGATTCTTCCAAAAGGACATGTAGGAATACAGAAAACGCAATCATTAACAAACAGGCATTTTACCCAGTTAACAGCACACTTCTCTAAATCATGCCTTACCCCTCT
>NW_025194587.1:2825-4155 GCF_004010195.1 Chiloscyllium plagiosum | reverse complement strand
CGCCTTCTTTTGCTTCTCATCGTCCCTTCTCACATACACCTTTTGTGACTCCCGTAGTAATTCACTTAAAGATTTACTATCCCAATCATCCATTTTCTCTAACTTCTTTCGTATGTCCGGCCAGGCCTTTGATACAAACTCTACCCGTATGAGTTGTTGCCCCACGTCCGTCTCAGGGTCCACCCCAGCAAACTGCTGCAAATTCTTCCTAATCCTGTCTCGGAAGTCCGTAGGGGTTTCCTCCGGGTTTTGATGATTACCAAAGGCCTTGGGAAAATTGTGCCCCTTCGGGGCTGCGTGTCTTATTCCTTTTATCCAATATTCCCGCATGTCTCTCATGTTGCGCCGTCCTCCCTCCGTGTTCTTATCCCACTCGGGGTCGGTGAGGGGAAACTTCTGCTCCCCTCCTTCTCCCCCCTCTCTCTCCCAGACCAAGAGCGCAGCTTGTCGTATCAGCTGACGCTCCTGGCTAGAGAACAATGTTTTCATGATGGAACACATCTCTTCCCACGTGTAAGTATTCGGACCCAGGAACTGATCCAATTGTTCAGCAAGTCCCATGGGGTCCTCTAGTAGACCCTTCATCTCCCGAAATTCCGTACTTCAGTACTCGTCAAGGGAACGTTCACATATCCCGTCCTTCCCTCCTCGCCCCCCATGGGCACTTCCCGGAGTGGATTCATTCTTGCAATCGAGACAGGGTTTTGTCTGTGACCCTTTCCAGCTTGAGATCTCGTCTGTACCCCTGAGGTAGTTTGTGGTTCCTCCCCATTTTCTTCCCCTTCCCCTGAATCGACGTCACCCGAAGGAACATTCTGTGGGGCAGACGGGGTCACGTAGGGCGGCGGTAAGTTATCTAAAGGGTCCCATTCTTTCTGCCCTTTCGAGTCTTTATTAGTTACCTGCATTTGGCAAGATATCGTAACCGTTAGCCAACAAAGGGCATAATCACTTTCTTCCAGATTAACATCAGGTTTTGAATTGACATATAAAATGAGGGCTTGCCGGACCCAGTCTTCGTCAGTACCGAATCTAGGCCACCACACTGAGTCGCCCTGAATAGGTTTCTGGGACCACTTTTGACAGTATTTTACCATCTTCCTTTTAGATTTTCCCTTTCTTCCACCCTGATCCCAAATATTTAGCATTCTCCCTAACGGACTATCGTCAGGTACCCCGGGGTATGTGTCATTGTCCCTGTTTAAGCCTACCTTTCCCTTAATCACCTTAGATCCCTTATTTCCCATTTAGAACATAGAACATAGAACATAGAAGAATACAGCGCAGTACAGGCCCTTGGGCCCTCGATGTTGCGCCGATCCAAGCCCAC
>NW_025194587.1:0-1919 GCF_004010195.1 Chiloscyllium plagiosum | reverse complement strand
CCCAGGAGTTTTCCATTTAGTTTGCTCCTGAATTGGATATTCTGAAATGCATCACCTCGCATTTGCCTGGATTGAACTCCCCATCTGCCATTTCTCTGCACATCTCTCCAATCGATCTATACACTGCTGTATTCTCTGACAGTCCCCATCAAAATCTGCTACTCTGCCGATCTTAGTGTCATCTGCAAACTTGCTAATCAGGCAACTGATACCTTCCTCTAAATCAGTTATGTATATCACAAACAACAGTGGACCCAGCACGGATCCCTGTGGAACACCACAGGGCACAGGTTTCCATTTTGAGAAATTCATTTTACTGTAGGCCATGTACATATCCAAAAGTTAATGAAATGTCCCTAATGTTGCTCTCTCTCTTTCCTACTGTAAGAAACAAACTCAATAAAATTATACGAGATCACCAAATCTGGAAACAAGACAATTTATTCTACGATCTTGCAAGAAAGGACCCAAATTGCAGAAAGCAATTGAAGTGAAGAGATTTCAAAATACTACACAGTTATACTTTTTGAGCTACGTGAGGTCACGTCTTCCGATCCCTACATTACCCAATCTTTCTTACTATTCCATCTCTGCTCACCTATACTCCACGCCCATTGCCCCCTTCTTTCCAAGTTGGGATTTTCCCCCTTGTACTTGCTGACATAAGGCTAAACTTGTATCCTGATGTTCCCATCGTCTATTTTTTGACATCTTTCGTTATTCATAGGAACATTCCATTCTTGAACATACATTTTAACAATGTATCTTTTAGTGCCTCACTTATATGTTTCAGATATCTTTTTTTTTGCTGAAATTACTGTTTTAAACATTTCTTTAAAAATTCTACATTAAAGTTAGTACTTTTAGTCCGCATTAAAGGTAAAGATACATTTTCCTAATACTTGCCTATATCCCTCATATACTCCCTTGAAAAACAACATATTTCCCCATTTCTTCGAATTTCCCCCCTTTTTTTAAAAGAATTGTTGTTTTTCTAATTTTTATTTTCTGCCCGCATTTCACCCTATGGTGCCGAGGTTCACAATCTTGTCAGTTCTATCCTCCTAAGTCTGCCTTTTCTCAAACTCTTGGAGCAGCCTATAACACACACTTTCTTGCGCTTGAGTTACATTCATAATCATCATTGATTGTTGTCCTCCCAATGACATTACCAGCCTAGTCATGATCCATTTTAACACATTGAATCCTAATAGTAAACCTACAATTCTTAGTAATACATATATGCCTAAATTAGCTTACAATTTTCCCCAAACGGTCAGTCTCCAGTCACTCCATTCCCATATTTTATCTTTTTGGAGTTCATCCTCAATTTCTCTTATAGTGCTTATCTTTTTCTTTACTATTTCTGTCTTATCTTCCACGATGGAAGAGGTGTCTGGGATAAAGGTGCAGCATTCCTTACCAATCAGCGCACAGGTTTCCCCATTTTTCAACCAAGAGGTAGTCTCACGCCATTCGATTCTGTAAAGCTGTTAGTCTTGTTGCTATCATTTCGGTGGTTATGACCGATATCTGGGATTCAGTTTCTCCCATTGCGCCGGTGGTATCATTAATTAAATTTTCAAGGGCAGCCTCCAGTTTCTGTATTTCCAATCCTGCCCTTGTAGTGCCTTAGCTTGGGAGTAGTTTCCACAGCAGACAGTCTCCTTCAGGGACCTCTCGGGTGTTACGTCTTATTCCCTCCCCCCCCCCTCCTTCCTCGGGTTGGGCTTATGTTTTTCTATTCAGGGGTGAGGAACTATATAAGCAAGGTAACAGCAACCACTTCAGCGTTTCTTGTTTTGACGCAATGCTTATTCACGGATCCTTTTAGAGGGGAAATTCTGAGGCTATTGATAACAACTCGAGTTTTCGGTGTTGGTCTTGGGAACCATCCCGCAAACTTATAGGTACTCCTT
>NW_025194586.1:2714-4154 GCF_004010195.1 Chiloscyllium plagiosum | reverse complement strand
ATCTGGCCAGCATGGACAAATTGGACCAAATGTACACAATATGACCGTATGAATCTAGAAAGCGAGGAAGAAGTATGAAAAGATATGATGTAATAAATCTGCAAGAAATATAAAAGCAAGTATCACGACCTTTTCCGTCTGTATAAAAAAAAGCTTAAAAATGTGTTTGTGAGCTGAGGCAGAAGTGCAGTCAGGAAAGTACATTGAGGCCATATGGAGGGTGTAACTAGGGAACTGGCCACAGCGAACAGGCAAATAACTTACACCAGTATTTTAAATCGTTCCTCATGAGGAAAATACTGTAAGCATTTAAATGGTATAAACAAAATGGTAATAGGAGGGAATTTCTTGAACTGTCTGCAACAAAAGTAACACGGTTTTAAACTAACAGATAAGAATAAGGATAGCAAGTCAGCACTAATTCATAGTTAATTTTAAAAGAAGTGGTCACAGAGTGACAAGCAGCAATGTGTGAAATATTCCATAACACTCTGGATTACAGGAGTGTTCCAGCGAAACTGGAGACCCTCCAATTTGGCGACTGTCTTCAAGAAACGAATGAGACAGAAAGCAGGAACCATTTTGCCTAACCATTATTGCTGGGAATCTTCGAGAGCCTGTTGGTAAGGAAGGAATTGCAGGGCAGTTAGAAAAGCTAAACCCAGAGTGGCATGGTTTTGTGAAAGGGAAACTACTTTTGTTCTGTAAAATCATACATTTCTTTCTGGAGATCCTGAGAATGGCAAGATTAGAGTCATGCTGGAAAAGCACAACAGGTCAGGCAGCATCCAAGGAGCACGAAGGTCAATGTTTCTGGCAAGAGCCCTTCATCAGGAACTCCTGAGAATGTGACAAACAGCCTTGATAAAGGGAGTCAACTGAGACTATGACAAAGTGGCACCGTTTCAGAGTGAAGAGATAGGCGGAATGGCCTAAATCTATTGCTATATCTCATGCCGTTATGGTCATACAGTCTATTATTCAGTGCAGAGTTGAAGGTCTCAGACCTGTTCTTGTAACCCTTGTATCTGTACGTTGATTTGACTTCACCTTCTGGTCAATGGTAACCCCAACAATATGGACGGTGGGAGAATTCACTGCCAGCCAGTAGCGCAGTAATATGTTGAATATAAGCTGCTATCTGTGAGTCTAACCAGGTAGGAGTACATTGTCTCAACGATGATTGTCATTTTCAGTCTGGTATCTTTGAAGGATCGATCCTGCTTCGCTAATATTGTTGAATTTAATAAAACAGATGCAATTTATCACAGCGTTCAGCAACAATACGTCATGGAACACTGAACACCTTTCTAATAACAGAAAGATCTAAAATGTTCATCATCAGAAACACTGCTTTCCTGTTTATGTTCAAATCAGACAATCTGTCCCATCAAAGTGCTCAACTGGAACTTGTTACATTTTTTTTGGATATGAGAATCG
>NW_025194586.1:0-2418 GCF_004010195.1 Chiloscyllium plagiosum | reverse complement strand
CATCTCAATCCTGACTTGTGCCTTGTAGATGGTGAACATGCTTTGGGAAGTCAGGAGGTGAGTTACTCACGCAGTATTCCTAGCCTCTGATCTGCTCTTATATTTATGTGACGAGTCCAGTTGAATTTCTGGTCAGTGGTAACCCCAAGTGTAATGATGAGGGTGGGGTGGGGTGGTAGGGAATTTAGTGACAAATATGCTGCTGAATACCAAGTGTTTGTATTGTTTCTTACTGGTGATGGTCATTGTCTGGCATTTGTGTGATGCGTATGATACTTGCCACTTGTGAGCCCAAGTCTGGAGATATTCCAGATATTGTTGCCTTTAGGCATGGACTGCTTCATTATCTGAGCATTTGCGAATGGTGCTGAATATTGGGCAGTCATCGTCGACTATCCCCATTCTGACCTTAGGATGGAGAGAAGGTCATTGATGAAGCCACTGAAGATGTTTGGACCTAGGTTTCATCCGGAGGACCACTGAAGATTTTACGTAGTATGGTGATGAAACGTCTGTAAATGAACATTCCAGTTCATGGAGCAATCCTGCATCAACATTATCCTGAGGGACTACTGCAGAGATGTTCTGGAACTGAGATGACTGACCTCCAACAACAATGACCGTTTTCCTATCTGTCAGGTATGACTCCAATAACAAGTGTTGGCCCGCGATACTCTTTTTGCTGGGGATCCTTGATGCCACATTTGGCAGAATGCAGCCTTGATGTCAAGGGCTGGAATTCAGTTCCTTTTTCTATATTTGTCCTTTTTCTAGGTTATGATTAGGTCAGGAGCTGAGTGTCTCTGGCAAAACCCAAAAGGGGCGTCACTGAGCAGGTTATTGCTGAGCAGGTGCTGCTTGATAACACGATTGATGACAATTCCATCACTTTACTGATGATGGAGAGTACATTGATGAGGCGGTAATGGGCCGGGTTGAATTTGTCCTGCGTTTTATGTACAGAACATACTTGAGCAGTTTTTTTTTCCCATTGTCGGTTTGTAACTGTACTTGAACAGCTTGCCTTGGGAAGCGGGAAGTTCTGGAGTACAAGTCTTCAGGACTATTGCCGGCATGTTATCAGGGGTAACAGCCTTCGCAGTATCCAGTACCTTCAATCGTTTCTTGACATCAGTCAATCGAATTTGCTGAAGATTGCTATCTGTAATGATGGGGACCACGGGAGAAGGCCCAAATGGATCATCCACTCGAAACTTCTCACTGAAGCTTTCGCAGAAAGCTTTGCACTGATGTGCTCAGCTCTTCCATCATTGAGGATGGGAATATTTGTGGAGACTCCAGAGTTGTTGTTTCATCGTCCAACACCATCTACGATCGGATTAGGAGGACTGCAGAGCTTAAATCTGATGCATTCGTTGTGGGATAGCTCAGTTCTGTCTGTCCCTTGCTGTTTATGTTATTTGGCACGCAAGTATTTCTGTTTGGAAGCTTGAGCAGATTAACATTTTATCTTTGTATATTCCTGGTTCTGCTCCTGGCATGCCCTCTTGCACTCTCCATTGAACCAGAGTTGATCCTCTGGCTTGATGGTAATGGTTGAATTGGGGATATTTTGGGCTGTGACATTATAGATAGTACTTGAGTACAGTTCTGGTTCTATTGGTGGTCCACTGTGTCTTATGGACGCTCAGTCTTGAGTTGCTAGATCTCTTCGAAGTCTGTACCATTTAGCATGGTGATAGTGCCACATAACACAAAAGAGTTTATTTTGAATGTCACCGTGAGACTTTTACCGATACTGTCATGGACAGATATATCCGCAGTTGGTAGATTGGTAAGGATGAGGTCAAATATGTTTTTTTCCCCCTCTTGTTCTTTCCCTCACCATCTGCTGCATACCCAATCTAGTAGCTATGTCCTTTTTGGACCCGACCAGCCTGATCAGTACTTACTGCTGCCGAACCATTCTTGGTGGTCGACTTTGAAATCTCCCAGCCAGAATACATTTTGTGCCCTTGCCACAGTCAGTTCTTTCTCCAAGTGTTGTTTAACATAGAGGAGCACTGATTCATATGATGAACTACGTTACGTGGTAATCAGCAAGAGACATCGTTGTCCATGTTTAAAAAGAAGCCATGGGACTTCATTGGCTCTGGAGTCAATTTGGGGGACTCCCAGAGCAACAACCTATCAACTGTACCTCACTGAGCTGCCCCCTCTGCTGGATAGGTCCTGCCCTTGAGACAGGACATATCCAGGGATGGTGATGGTGGTGTCTGGGTTATTTCAGTCAGGCATGAGTCCGTGAGTATGACTATGTCGGGCTGTTGCTTGAATAGTCTGTAAGGCAGTTGTCCCAGTTTTGGCACTGCCCATTAGATGATAGCAAGGAAGACTTTGGAGGTTCTACAGTGATGTTTCTAATGTTGATTTTTCCGGTGCAGGGTTTAATGCCAG